>NC_139229.1:178139324-178218484 GCF_977018435.1 Lepisma saccharinum
TTGTTTACGACAAACAAATAGAACTTGACCAAATCTTTTGGTACTGATGAACAATTGTTTGGTTGATGCCTATTTAAACAAACGATTTGTTCACCACTACCATTTTTTTGTTTAATCCAAACAAACCTTTTTCTCTGTGTAGCGTGCGACTGACGCGGACCCCGTTCACCGGGCAAGACAAGCGCTGACGCCGGGCCGCTTTCCGCCAAGTCTCGTAGCGAATGTCATGGAATGTACAGACACGCACCCACATGCACACATTATACATACATACACACTTACAAACACAAACAACATATACAGTTAACATACAATGTGTGGAAGAGCCTTTAGTTGCATAGTAAAACAAGCATACATTCATTTTTTGTAGCCATCATGTTAAAAAATTGTAATCAAGTGTAACGTGTATTTCTGTTATTGTTAAATCACAACTAGAACCCAACATATGTAGTTTATATACTCAGAATGAATAAAGTGAGAGATAAAAAAAAATAATCAATCAATGAAGTAATAATTATGAACTACTAGTTCAGACTGCAGTTTGCAGTGAACATTTCGAAGAAAGCGCCTTGCCATTAAGTAATCTGGACTGACACTAAATAGAAGTGATGAAAGCAATGATCACGAAGTTTATTGTAACTTCTTGATTCTGTTTTGATGTATTAATTCTATGTTACTGTAAACATAATAAAAAAAATATATAGGCATCGCCAGTGCAACGTTTCATCATAATCAACAACATACATAACAAGTGAGCATTGATGAAACAATTCTCTAGAGCAGGGGCTTTCAAACTATTTGATGTTGCAGCTCCCCTCAGATGCCAAAATCTGCATGTGCCTCCCCTCAATTATAATATAACTATACATGACCATGAAAGACAACACAAAATCTATTCATGTATTGATTTACTGTTGGTACACATACAAGTAATGAAAACATGTGTGATTAATACAGGTGTTGTACAACATTTTATAGGCTGGTGTCACTATCTCAGATACGATACTCATGAGGAAATAGGGATAAATATAGACAGTAAAGAAAACCAGTTTAACAGGCATGTTGAATGTATAGCCAAGTCAGTGAGATGCATGGGCTTGCTTGGTGTCACACAGTGTATCAAATCTGGGTATATTTTTGGAAATAGCAAGGTGCATCCACGATGAGAGGTGGACTAGACTAAAAATCCAGTTTCACAAAGATAAGAAGTCACAGAAGCATAGTCTTCACTATGTTGTTTGAGGAAAGATCAATAAGCTGTTCCTCTTCTGCTCTGGTAAATTTGATGGTGTCTGCGCTGTGGGTCAAGTACTCCATTTAATTGTAGTCCTGTTTCTTCGATCAACATGCTCAATGTAGGAAAGCAATCACCAATGTTTTCATCTTTAAACTTTCTCTTCCAAAGCAGCAACTTCACTTTGAAGGCTTGCTCAGGATTCTAAAAACCATTCATGTACTTTTGACGGAACTGTCCTCTCAGTAGGTATTCAGGTTTTGTTTATAGGAACGAACATGCTTATTGCCAGACCTTTGATTTTAGGATTTTAACCATTTTTTTCCTTTGCAGGTAAATAATAACAAGTAATGTCAGCGTTTCATTAAAAACCTAATAACCGATGAAGTTTTATAGTGCCTAAAATAACCTATTTTGCTTGTTACGACCTATTGTAGGTTTTTGCACCTAAATCAAACCTCTTTTTAGATCTTTATACATTCTTTAAGGTTTTACAGGATTTTTATACCACACAGAGGTATTTGTTATGCTTGGCGACAAAAAAATTCAATGACTAACTTGTTTGAAACATATTATCTGTCAATTTCCCATCCTCCCCATTTCAAGCTCGAAACAAAGCAAAATATATGGTGCCACTTTTGCCTACACACAGTGGTGTGCCTAGGATTTTCAAAAGGGCTGTTGGGGAGGGGGGTTATGACCGCCACCAACCACCCCTTTGGGCACACCACTACTTGCACAGTCCAGAAGTTCTTGCACCTCCACTGCGACACTTCAGCGCCTTCCCCACAGTTTGAATATCACTGCTCTAGGGATACTAATTATGTCACACACAGTTGCAGATAGGCTTCTGAGCTTTGCAAGCATCAATCCCATCTTAACACGTTCCCTGCCAGAGTGGTTTCACCTATTCCTTCCTTTTGCTCCAAAGTGGTTATTCGAATTTATTTCACAAATTTTGCTTCTTTTCCTGTAAAAATAGAATAGCCAAAACACTTTTATGTGCGCTTGACTCCCCCACGCCTTGCACCAGTGGTCATGCCCTGCGCATACCATTGTTATACTTGAGACCAACGGTGCCCTAGGAACAACAACGTGCAAGCCACATCTTTCGGTCATTATGACCAACATGGTATGATTGGTGTGAGCCAGTTTCGGTCATCATGACTGACATGGTAGAGAATGTGTTAACCTCTTAACTGGGTAATTTCCTCGTCGAAAGCCCAATCTGCCCTGGGAATTTTTGTTGATAAATTGATGAATTTCGTAAACCAATATTTTAGTTAATATTTCTGTGCTCCATGGCATACCATTTAGGTATTGTTTATTCTTTTATTGGTCCTTGTTGTACTTTTTGCAATATGTGAGATTTACAACTACAATATATCTCGGATTTCCTCAGCAGGAAAAACACGCCGTCGCTTCCGATTTGCCTGAGCCATTATTGCATACGCGATAGAACTGAACGTCGGGCTGTGTTCGTTGCTTCCTGCTAACTCTAACGGTTACAACAGTCTGGAAGTCAGAGCCATCTGGTGAAACAAAGAAGAAAGTAATTGTACGAAGTATCTCGTCATACACAACAGATATCAGCAGTAAGAACATGAGAACGTAGTATCCCGTCATGCCCATTATAAATCAGTAGAGCCAGAACGGAGTATTACGTCATACCCAGTTAAGAGGTTAAAGGATCATTGTCACAAGAGAATCTCTTCGGTGTTTGCTGCCAGAAAAGCTTCAAGGCATAATAGGCTATGGGCCAAGTGACCAAAATCAAGAATTCGGGATAATTTGGGGGTACTAATTTTCCTTTATACCACAGTGACATGGTTATGAATGGATGCCAAAAAACCATGATTGCTATCTCAAAGCGGTAGCTAATAGAAATGGCGGCCAATCCAAGATGGCGGATGTTGACATTTGAAAAAAAAAAAGACTATATCTCTGAAACCAATGGCCCAATCTCAACGAACCTTTTTTTAAACGAAAGCTTAATGTATGTTCTATATTTAATGTTATCTTTAGTTTTTCGATAGGAACAACCATTATGTAGTTAATCACGGATTAGTAAAAAAAATCATATTTTTTTCTATTAATGTTATATTTATCATTAATTTATTAATAGGCATTTGAGAAGAAAATGTTTCAAACAAACATTGTAGCGTAAACGCTTATCTTTAATTTGACATATTACAAAAAAATGACATAAAAGTAGTAATTGGAGACTTTAATGCCCAGATAGGCATTGAAGACTTGTATCAACCTACAATTGGTAAACAAAGTATGCATAAAGTAACAAATAACAATGGTATGAGGCTAATAATGTTTGCAGCATCTCGGAATCAAGTAATAACAACACCTCTGTTCCAGCACAAAGATATTCATAAAATGACATGGAGAGCCCCGGATGGAAAAACTTACAATCAAATTGACCAGATGCTGGTAGATTGTAGACATAGATCAGATGTCATTGATGTTAGATCGTATTGAGGGGCTAATATTGATTCTGACTAAATATTATTTGCTTATGGGAAGAATTACAGCAAGAATATCGAATAGTCAAAAAATGAAGGCGACTAGCCTGATGAAATTCAATGCCACGCAGTTAAGAAATCCAACGGTGGTTGAGAGGTACAGAAGTAAATTACAAGAGGGATTCATCGGAACGAAACCGGCAGAAGTGGAAAATGTAGATGAGAGGTGGGATAGATATAAGCTTAGGATCAGTAATATAACAAAGGAAATACTTGAAACACAAAAGCCAGTAAAGAAAGAAATGTGTGGTTCCATGAGGAATGTCAAAATGTAACCAAAGAAAAGAATGATGTATATAAGAGGATGCAGCAAAGAAGTGCAACAATGAGAGTTAGGGATGAATATCAAGAGAAAAGAAGGATTGAGAAGAGAGTCCATAGGAGGAAAAAAAGGGAATGGACGAAGCAGGAGATGAAGCAGTTGGAAAGCCTGCATGAGCAGAAGAATGTCAGAGAGATGTATAAGCTGGTAAATAATACAAAAGATGTTTTTAAGCCAAGGATAACAGTCTGTAGAAATGAAACAGGCGATATAATTAGTGACAGTAATGAAATTTTAGAAAGGTGGAGAAGGCATTTTAATGATGTATTGAATGGCAGTGCAGATGTATAGTGGAACCACAAGCAAAAAAACCTGTGCAGAAGCACATCGCGCCGGCGGGTGCGGGAAAGGGCAGGATAAAGCAACATTCGCGCTGGCTCACGTCAGCGTTGCCAGGCCTATTGATTTCTCTGGAGAATTCCTTAAAAAACTATTGCTATGGAACCTCCAACGGCCAGCTTAAAAACAGGTTTCCTGCTCATGTTACTTGAACGTGGAGGGGAGATGTGGAGTGGAACTCCACTCAGCCGTGAAAAGAGCTGTTTGAACTGTGAAATTATGTCAAATACTACTCAATTGTGCTAGGACATTATTTCATTACTTTTACTACATTACTATTTTTAGATGGCTGTATTTTATCCAACCCTAAACTATATTTCTATTTTAGTTAATTTATGTCGCTTTTGTGCCTCTACGGGTAAGTACCACAATATGGATGAATGAAAAACTGATTAAATGGATGATGTGACACAAACACAGTGAAACGTCCTTGCCTTATGAGGTAAAAACACTGACTTCGTAGCGTGGGCAAATTATGTTATACATGTATGTGTATGTGAGTGTGTGTGTGTGTTTTTCTAGCAGATGGGGAGGATGGGTGGCACCCTAGCATAAGCGTTGCTATCTTGAATTATTGAGGAAAACATGCTGTCTAATTCAACAAATATATTTCACATACGTAATGCATTTTCCCATTATGGTGCAGGATGCGTTCACACCCCCTAACGATACCTGTACACCGAACACCAGCAGAAGGCAAATTGATTTGTTATTGTTAGCATTCGACTTGAAAGATTGTGGAAAATCGCTGACAACGAAAGGCGGCACATTAGCTTCATCTGTGAACACAACTTTCTACCATTTTCTGTCATAAAAATTCCTTGCGATAATAGAGGCATCGCAAACCCCTTGTGTCGGTGCTGAGAAAGGGCAAATTTGAGGGTGTTTTCCACGCACCCTCTAACCGGAAAATGCGGAAGAGATGAAAGATGTTGGTCGGTTCCCTCGGGCGCTTTACTTTCTTTTGTTTGAAACATGTCCACTCCTGAAATGGAGATCTTCGGTATATTTTCGCCAAACACAATGTTCTGGGTTTAGCACCATTGTTACAAAACTATCTGTGACTTTTACACCGTAAACAATGCGCGCCACTCCCCTTGCCTCCCCCCCCCAGTGCGCATAACTATGCCACCCCTCCGCCCCCAAGAACGTCGTTCATCCGCTACTATTAGATCATCGGATTTTGTAGCAGATCTTCTGGTTTCCCAAGGAACAATCTCCCGAATTTTTCAAATCTGACCTGGCAACACTGCCCCGAACAACGATAACGGCAGGAAAGTTGCGTGAACGCTTTGGACGGAAGGTTTTTTTCCTTGTGGTCGAGCTATAGCAGGTATGCTGGAAGAAGGATTAAATGAAGAATAGGAAGGAGAAGAGGGCAAAGAAAGTACAACGTTACATGAAGTATGGGAGGCAGTCAAGATATTAAAAAATAGTAAAGCACCTGGGATAAATAACTTGCAAGCAGAGCTGCTTAAGCATGGAGGCGAGATTGTCATTAGAGGCTCTAATGAAATAATAAACATAATCTGGAAAAAGGGACAGATGCCAGAGGATGGGTAGCATAGTGCCTATCCACAAGAAAGGGGACATGATGGACCGTGAAAACTATCGTGGAATTACATTGCTGAACGTTGCCTATAAAGTATTTGCAAGAATTATATATAAAAGACTACTACCATACCAAGAAAATCTACAATTAACCAGATATTCACCTTAAGACAAATACTGGAGAAAACTCTGGAGTTTGGGATAGGAACGCACTATCTATTTATTGATTTTAAATCTGCATGTGATAGTATAAACAGGGCCCAACTATATCTGGCAATGGAAGACCTTGGAATTCCAATAAAATTACTAAGAATGGTGAGGATACCTACGGAGGGCTCTAATAGTAAGATAAGAATAGGACAACTCTCAGAACCTGTTGAAATAGAAAATGGACTAAGACAAGGCAAAGTGCTGTCCTGTTTGTTGTTTAACATTGCCTTAGAGAAGGTTATATGGGAAGCTCGGGTGCAAATTAGGGGTACCATATATTATAAGTCAATCCAGATACTAGCATATGCGGATGATGTGGACATAGTAGGAAGATCTCTACATGCAGTAGAAGAAGCGTTTCTAGCCATAGAAAGGGAAGGAAAGAAGATGGGATTGGTGGTGAATGAAGGGAAGACTAAGTACATGGCAGCAGGCAAAGCACACGGATACAAAACATCACCAACCATAACAATGGCTAATTATACCTTTGATAGAGTGGATTCCTTTATCTACCTGGGTTCTGTTGTGATACATGAGGATAATTCACAGGAGGAAGTAAAGGCATGATGGCACGACTTATAGCAGCGAATAGGGCCTATTATGGACTACAGAGACATTTTAAGAGCACAATATTATCCAGAACAACTAAGTTAACACTTTACAAGACACTGATAAGACCTGTATTGACCTATGCTGCGGAAACTTGGACCAGTTCAAGGAAAGATGAACAGCTGATAGAGACCTTTGAAAGAAAGATATTATGAAGAATTGGGACCAGTATGCAAGAATGGAAAATGGAGAAAGCAATTTAATAAGGAGATCTATGATTTATATCAAGAACCAACAGTTATTGGTGTAAAAAAGGCGGCAAGATTAAGATGGGCAGGTCACGTGATTCACATGAGGGATAGTGACCATGCAAAGAGACGGATGTTGGATAGCCCACGTGGACAGAGGAAGCGAGGAAGGCCTAAATTAAGATGGGTGAATGGAGTGGATGAGGATGTTTGGAAGCTTCAGTATAGAAATTGGAAAGTTGTTGCAAAAGAGAGAGATAGATGGAGGCAAAACACAGAGGAGGCCAAGGTTCGTCAGTGGAATGTAGCACCATAAGAAGAAGAAGTGACGAAAAAATTCAATGACTAACTTGTTTGAAACATATTCTCTGTCAATTTCCAATCCTCCCCATTTCAAGCTCGAAACAAAGCATAATGTATGGCGCCACTTTTGCCTATACACAGTGGCTTGCCTAGGATTTTCAAAAGGGCTGTTGGGGAGGGGGGTTATGACTCCCACCAACCATCCCTTTGGGCACGGCCCAATCTCAACAAATCATTTTTTAAAAGAAAGTTTAATATATGTTCTATATTTAATATTATCTTTCGTTTTTCAATAGGATCAACCGTTAAATAGTTAATAATGGATTAGTAAAAAAAATCATACTTTCTACTATTAATTTTATATTTATCATTAATTTATTAATAATCTAGGCATCTGAGAAAAAAATGTTTCAAACAAACATCGTAGTGTAAATGCTTATATTTAATTTGACATATTACGCTTGTTGGTTTTCAGCTTAGAATTCAGATAAAACAAATGAAGTATGTAGTGTGTGCATCGAATTATTCTAGCAGCATGTGTCCTTAGTCCTATATAATTACACATATTGTAACTGGTATTGACTATTGAATAGTATATTATTGTTATATGCATACAATCACATTTAATAATAATCGTAATAATTGATATTAGTATTGTTATTATTATTATTAATTATAATAATAGTGTTTTTGTTGTTGTAATATTAACTTGCCATTAATTTTGTTTAATTGCTACCGATGTTTATGGAAGAATGTTATTGATTGATTGAAATTAAAATTTTGTATGCGTCAGCACTTAGGCTATGTTCACCCGTCATATTATATGAGGCCAAATCTCTTACAATGTATAAAAAATCACTATGTGTGTGTCTAAAATCTCCTTACCCAGGGTAAAAACCGAGGTGGTACTGGAGCACTCAGTACATATATTCCCATGAGCAATACATACAACCATACAAAGGTAGCCTCCTCGATAGCTTAGTGTAATGTCGTCACCTTCTGATCAAGGGGACCCAGGTTCGATAACCTGTGGAGGCACAAAGTGGTTCGGATCCCATTTTAAACTGTAGGTCCACTCCGGATTTTCCTATCTGTGCATAAAGTGTACTTAAAAAGAAAATCTCAAATCAAACAACACTACAAAGGATTGTGCTGGCCATAGGTTCAGATGCCAGAGCCTCGTTGATTTCCAAGACTGCAGTTGCTGAGGTGAAGTACGTGGAAATGAGGTTAACATTTGAGAGTGTTCAGAAGAACATCATAACATACGTGTATACTCGTTATTAGTTATTACAGTATTACAGCCAAAATGTCTGTTTTCAAGAAAGTAAAAATCTGTAAAAACAGAAGATGGACCAGAGAAGTTACATTATACCTATGTGGGGGAAATGCATTCACCAAAAGACATACAGTCTGCCGTGAGCAGAAATTTTGATTGAGAATAAAGACGCATGGTTTATCGGCTGAAAAATTTCATCGCATGTGTTGAGCCAATTTTGCCAAAAACATGTCCTTAAGAAGACTAGAAGCAGATGCTTCATCCTCCCATTTGATTTCTGAAAGTCGTCCTTGCTCATCAAAGCATGCCGAGAAACGCTGAAAATGGACACTCACAGATGAACACATCGTATACATCCAGAATTGTGTTTCATGTGACAAAAAGAGGAAATACAAGAGAATGTGAAGATCAAGGGAAACACTTACTCAGGTTCCTGAGCTAGGAATTGATAAGATATTGCATGTGACTGCAATTGAGAGAAGAGTGGAAATATCATCGCAATCAAATTCAGGGAGATCTTAGGTGCAGAAGAATGTTACCATAAATCTTATTACTTTGCCTACACCAAATTCAGATCAGATAAACCTGGAAATATTGGTGAAAGTAGTTAAGCAAGACAATCGGCATGTAAAACTTATGGTATATATTTTATCCTAAAAATTCAATGGTTGAACCTCAAAGTTACTTCCTTTCAAAATAATTAAGGATGATGATAATGAAGAGTCTGCCAAGAAAAGTTTCCGTTATAGCTTGTACTAAGAATTTGGTTCCTCCTTATGTATTCCAGCATTGACGGTACGATAGATAATCTGACTTAGAATTTGCTACTTGTAAACTATTTGAGGACGTAAATCATATTAAAAGCAGCTCTTGAAATGGAAAAATGTTAGCTGAAAGGGTGTTTGGTCGAGACTTGTAGTTAGCTGAGGGGATGCTTTTATAGAATGAGGTAACTGGGGAGATGATCAGCGAAAATTTTGCTAGCTTTGGGGATACCATTCCCAAGCACCCCCCCCCCCCTTCCCTTAACTTTGATCACTGATTAGAAGACCACATTCTGGCTAAGGTAGGGGGCAACCCTATTCAGGGAGCTGCTAAAAACATAAAGGAAAATGCGAAATGTGTAGAAAAACCCCATCATCATCTCATGAGCTTTACATGAATTACGTAATCATACTTCCTAGCAAGATTGCCTGGAACCTTTTAGATAGTTGCAATTTTAAATCACTTAAGCTAGAAATGTAACTACACTAAAGTTTCAGAAATAGATACAGCGTTGTGTATAGAACAATTGCCCACAATTTTTTCAAAGTATGTTATCTTGCATACACGAAACTGATATTGCAATACTTTCTTGCTTTCTCCGGATAACTAGACCTTTGTTGCAAGTAGACGACATTTTTTTTTTGGCAATACCCTCACTTAATGTTTCCTCTTTATGATGTATGGTGTTTGTCACACAAAACACAATTCTTGATGCATGTATACGATGTGTCCATCTGTGAGTGTCCGTTTGAACGGTTTCTCCTCATGCTTTGATGAGCAAGGCCTTTCAGAAGACAAATGGGAGGATGAAGCATCTGGTTCTACTGTAGTCTTCTTAAGGACTTGATATTGGTAAAATTGGCTCGACAAATGCGATAAAATTTTTCAGCCGATAAATCATGCATCTTTATTCTCAATCAAAATTTCTGCTCACGGCAGCACTGTACAAAACTGTATGTCTCTTGGTGAATGCATTTCCCCCACATAGGTATAATATAACTTCTCTGGTCCATCTTCTGTTTTTACAGATTTTTACTTTCTTGAAAACAGACATTTCGGCTGTAAAAACTAATAACGAGTATACACGTACGTATGTTACGATGTTCTTCTGAACACTCCCAAATGTTAACCTCATTTCCACGTACTTCACCTCAGCAACTGCAGTCTTGGAGACCAACGAGGTTCTGGCATCTGAACCTACGGCCAGCACAATCCTTTGTAGTGTTGTTTGATTTGAGATTTTCTTTTTAAGTACACTTTATGCACAGATAGGAAAATCCGGAGTGGACGTACAGTTTAAAGTGGGATCCAAACAACTTTGAGCCTCCACAGGGTATCAAACCCGGGTCCCCTTGATCACAAGGCGACGACGTTACACTAAGCCATCGGGGAGGCTACCTTTGTATGGTTGTATGTATGGTCTCCTGTGTATTGCTCATAGGAATATATGTGCTGAATGCTCCAGTACCGCCTCGGTTTTTACCCTGGGTAACGAGATTTTAGAGACGCGCATGGTGATTATTTATACATTGTAAGGGACCTGGCCTCATATAATATGACGGGTGAAAATAGCCTTAAGTGCGGATGCATACAAAATTTTAATTTCAATCAATCAATAACATTCTTTAATGAACATCGGTAAGAATTACAAACAAAATTAATAGCTAGTTAATACTACAACAATAAAAACAACTATTATTATAATTAATAATAATAATAACAATACTAATATCAATTATTATGATTATTATTAAATGTGATTGTATGCATATAACAATAATATACTATTCAATTGTCAATACCAGTTACAATACGTGTAATTATATAGGACTAAGGACACATGCTGCTAGAATAATTCGATGCACACACTACATAATTCATTTGCTTTATATGAATTCTAAGCTGAAAACCAACATGCGTAATATGTCAAATTAAAGATAAGTGTTTACACTATAATGTTTGTTTGGAATATTTTCTTCTGAGATGCCTAGATTATTAATTAATGATAAATATAAAATTAATAGTAAAAAATATGATTTTTTTACTAATCCGTTATTAAGTACTTAACGGTTGCTCCTATCAAAAAACTAAAGATAACATTAAATATAGAACATATATTATGCTTTATTTTTAACAAAAAGTTCGATGAGATCCGGCCGTTGGTTTCAGAGATATAGTCATTTCTTCAAATGTCAACATCCACCATCTTGGATTGGCCGCTATCTCTATTAGCTACCACTTTGAGGTGGCAATCATGGCTTTTTGGCATCCATTCATAACCATGCAACTGTGGTATAAAGGGAAATTAGCACCCCCCAAATTATACCAACATCTTGATTTATAAGAAGCACGTTATGAAATTAATGTAATAATCAAATGATAGAGCAACAATTCCTGCTAGTGTTTTGCTAGCTAAATATTTAAGGCAGATTTTTAACGTGAATTACAAAAGTACACCAAATATCTAAGTAGTGTATGCTGTGGTGAAACAAATGGCTTGATAGCTTCATAGTAACTTGATGGCACAGAATTACAGAGATTCATGTTGCATCATAAGGTGAACCAAATTTTCACTAAAATCTTCAGTTACTTTCATGTTATGCTTTATCAGCCTAGTACATGAAAACAAATCCTTCACCAAAATATATCTCTCTCCACGATAGAAGCATGGTTAAGAATGGTAGTTTGCTGGCAAAGAAATATGTACAAATTGTCCAGAACTTCCTGAAAAGAAACTATGTAGGTCTCCTGGAATATTTGGACACCAAACACAGGTGCTCTTTACCCACTTCCAAACAGTGGTTGAAGAAGATAACTGAAGACAACTGCATAAGAAAAGAAAATATTCCAACAAAGAAGATAAGGTATCACAGCAAGTACACCATTCTCCAGTTCAATTATTATGATTATGATTATGATATGTCTATCTTATACTTCAATGACAATTACAGTCTTCCATTTCAAGAGTGATGAGTTCAATAAGTTAGCTTATGTGATAGAAGATTATCCATTTTTTTCTTGTTAACATTTTGCAATTACATTATGGTGATACCAGCGGTCAGAACAAGCATACAACTGAACCTGCATCTTTACTGCAAAATTACTGTAGCTTGTATATTGTGTCGAACCTTACTCGTCACAATTTGTACGGGATCCACCTCTATATACACAGATTTCTAAAAATCTAAGGTAATTGAAATTTAATATTGTTTATCGTTAATATTTAGGGTTGGATATATTCTTTGGAGTTTGCGATTCTTCTACTCGGTTATGCTATCGTCGCCGAACCATTATAAAGGCGAGATCTCGGCTAGCAGCTCAGTTGGCCTCCGCCTACAGGCAAGAGTAAGACACTCCATCTTAGGGTGAGAGAACCCACTCCGGTTCCTAGCGAGAGAACCCCCCCCCCCCTTGATAGCGAGAGATAACGTTGGGAGATTATGGTGATACCCCATCATATCGATGCTGGGAAATTCACAGCTTCTAGATCAACCTCTCATGGTACACCGTCTCTCTGAAGCAGGAAATAAAACCATGTTTCCATGGTTACTCTCAAACGTTCTCTTTTGGGGACTTTATCCTAAACATATAATATTACAGCCTATGAGTAAAGGCATATTTTAAAAGGGATATTAAGTATCATACCGTAAGAGGTAATTATTCCTTGTAGTTCAACTAATACACAAACTAATACTGTTCTCAAAATGTTCTTGGTATTCAGGTAACCGATTCAATGAAAGTTAGGTCTGTAGTTCGAGGACCGGAAGGTTAAAAAGTTTCTAAATGGTGGTGACTTTCATACATGTAACTATAATAGTATTGTTTTAGTGTATCACCCTACTGTAATGGGTAAAAGCTTCGTTATTGTTTTAATTTTGTTTTGAATAAACCTTATATGTAAAAGTTCTTTTTGAGTTTACTCAGTATCTCGCTGGCAAAAACTTCATTAGCCTGTAGTGAGTGCACATAGCACCCAAACCATGAGTGTAATAGATTTTCATGCTCCGTCTGGAGAAAGGCTAGCATTATGAATCAACTTGCAACTAGGTATCTCCATGTGTGAAGATCTTTTCCACCCGATCGATGTGTGAAATTTTGTGGTGACCATGACATGCTGCATTCCTGGAGAACGTTGCACTGACACTTAACCCTTATAGAGATTTCACACAGAAGTGACAAGCAACACTTCACATGTTGCTTGAAACCTAAATGAAATTAACCTTAAGACACAAATTTACCCTTTGGCAACAAAGGTTGTTTTTATATTATCATGTGGCACGTAGCTTTAATCAATTTGTTCCACATATGCAGAGAATGCTTTTTCGAGACAGGAGGCGATTGTTCACAAGACTGGTGTTCTTGACGATTGCGTACATCCAGTCAGATCATGTAGGAGTTCTGCTTAATTTTGAATACTAACATTTATATTGAACACGTAAACAACATTAAGTGTCTCATGTGTACGAGTTAATAAAGCCTAAGTACCCCCGAAGTTTGTTACTTAAAGACCCTCCCAACTGAAGCCCTTTGCTAGAGCTTGCCATCCTACAACAAATATCTCCATAAGGTATCCATCTGATATGCAATATGATTCTTACTTTGTAACCTCACATCTCTGACCAGTGTTAGATATCATGAAGTATATACTGTGGATACAAAGTTATCGACAGTACAATACTAAAAGGGCTAGATTTGGAGCTAAAAGCTCCTTGGGGCATTTTCAAATTTTAGGAGCAAATAAGTGCACGAAATAACCACATCTAGCTCCAAAACAGCCAAATTGGCAACTGCGCAGGAGGGGAAGACCTCGCGTCTGATGATGGAAACCCTTCCTACATACCATTAAGTCAACTGATCAATCTGTAAAATGTTGGAGAATTGATCACTTGTTTACCATAGTGAACTTGAATTGCATCAGTGCTCAAAGAGAAGGTTGATTGTATCCCCCAAGTTAAGAAAATTTTATGCAAATAATCCCTCCCATCTAAGTTCAAGGCTTGAGCAAACACCCTCCACCTAACAATTTTCACTTCACGCGCTGAATTGTGCCAGTAACAAGATACTACCAAAATGCAAGTGGGTCAGATCAATACACGTGAAATCACCCGATTGAAAGACAAAAAGTTGCTTCATAGTAACAGATTTGCCTCCAAATTTTTTACTGATAGTTACATGATCCAATATGACAAATATGTAATATTAGACTTGTCCAACAAATATGTTGAAAGTTTATACATAAAAGTGTGCTAATGATTCACAAACTGTTAACACTATTATGATCAAAATTCACATTTTCGGGGAATCTTTTGATTTGATTTAGTTTATTTTACTTTGCGTTTTGTGCCTCTTGGCTAATTTGCGAAGATGGGGATGACTGATGAAATGATGAAATTAATGAATGGACATTCACAAACAACCAAGCCCGAGCGGGATTCGAACCCGGGACCCTTGGCATCGCAGCACGATGTGCTAACCACTCGGCCACAGGGTCGGGCACATTTTCGGGGAATCGTCAGTTAAAGTAATTATCACATAAAGAGCTTGTCAAATGTGCCAATTTGAACAAATGACCTAGTTTCATGCCCAATTGTTCATAATTGGTGAAAAAATAATTTGCACCCTTTTAACAAAAAAAAATGTTCTAATTAATTTCTCTCTGAAGTAATTAACTTGTGTTACCCATTGTGCTGAATGCCCACAAATTTTTCACAAACAATTGGCAATGGTTTGAATCAAATCTGCATTTGCAGGAAGGCTAGGATAACACAACCTGGTTAAATTAAAGCTTTTGCATTTTTATTTGCACGAGTATGTGAGCTGTTAATCTATGTATGGCATTAAATTTTAGAATAAGTAGCATCGTTTGACTTAGTGTACTTCTCTGTACGTAACACAAGGGCACTACACTAAGTTCTTTGCAATACTTAGCACTGTTCTATTTAGAACTGAGGTCATGTAAAATGACGGCTCATCACAGTATGCATTGTTCACCATTTATCCTTGTTTCTGAATAAAGCGAGAGGTAGAAAAACATTTTCAGAGGAGCCAGAAATCACATCAGCAGCTGAGAGTTTGTTTTTTAACAAGGCCATTATATAAAACCATATGTCTACATGTGGGATAAAATATTTATTTGTAAAGTAATTTAATACAAGCTTGACAGAAAATTACCTTCCTGTCAGTGGAGCCGATCTCTGTGGCGAGGTGGTTAGCACAGTATGGCTATGACACAATAGGTCCCGGGTTTGAACCCTGGCCTGGGCATGGGTGTTCTTTGTGAGTATTCCTTCATAAATTTCCTCATATCATCATAATCGTCGTGATTAACCAAAAGTATAAGACAATCTACACTAAATAACAAAATCAAATTTTACGTCGGTGCTAAAACAAGCTCCTGCATCAATCCTTTTTTTTTAAAAAAATAATACACATCTGGTCATCTTGTGCTTTTGAATTTTTAAACATATGAACACAATATCTCGACAGATAACTGTCTACTTCCTTTCACACACACACAAAAAAGCAAATGAGTACTGATTGACTCCTACAAGCTTGCTGATGGAAAAAAAAGAAGGGGGTGGGTTGGTGTCGTCTTGTCAAACTATGAGTCACCAACAGGTTGTCCAGTTTGCTTACCCTGATTAACCCCTTAAGTTGGTGTTTCGATTTTATAAATTGAGTTACAAGCAGGTTACCCAAGCTGTGTTCGGGGTTGCAATGTGTAACGTTAAGTGGGTTGCCCAAGCTAGGTTCGGGCAGGAAAGTTTATTCCAACTTCAGATCGAGTAACGCAAATTGTTCTCGGTTATTCTTGTGTACACTATGCGGAATTCGATGTGCAGTTGTTTTTGTACTTTTGTAGTTTTGTAAATGGCAGCACGGTATTATTAACTGAGCGGGAATAGCTTGCGTTTCTTTCATGTGAGAAAATAGCTGAGCAAATGCAAAGCACCGACCAAATTCGACTTCTTCTTGAGGATTCCAGTTGTGATGAAAGTTCGGAATTTGAAATTAGTGATTGCGAAGGAGATACAAACTATGATATTTCATCAGAGGAGAGTGGAAGTGAAGAAGTAGAAGGTGAACAAGAAGAATATGAAGCTTGGACCATTATGCCTCAGTGTCAATGATCAGAGATTCCTTTCACAGGTGACTCTGGAATAACGGTAAACTTTACAAATTCTTCTGATCCATTATTTTTTTTCTGATATTTTGTAAATGATGAACTAAATGATGCAATAACGATGAAATAAGTATATACATAAATTCCAAGATGAGATTGTATTATCCAATGCTACTATTCAAAATGTTGAATAATATTTGACGATATTTTTGTTTTGTCAATTTGCAAAATAATTAGTAAAAGGAATAATTATGTACATAAATTCCAAAAATTATTTCTGTTTTGTCAATTTGTAAAATAATAACTCAAAGGAATAAATATATACATATATTCCAATATGTAAAATGAAAACTTTGAACAATATTCAATGGAAGTTCTGTTATGTCAATTTGTCAAATAATAAGTTAAAAGAATAAATATATGCATATATTCCTAAATGAAAATGTATTTTCCATGGTATTATTCAAAACGTTGAACAATATTTGAAGTTTTTTCTGTTTTGTGTGTCCGCTAATTTCTCTGTCTCACTACATTGTCAAGGAGAGACATAGAGTGAGAGAGTGAGGGAGAGTGAGTGTGTGTGTGTAACTTAAACCTAATGGGAACTGAAACTACTGCACACATAATTTAAAGTAAACTGACTCACTACATTGTCAAGGGGAGGGAGGGAGGAAGGGGGAGGGAGAGGGGGAGAGAGAGAGAGAGAGAGAATGAGAGAGAGTGTGTGTGTAACTTAAACCTAAATGGGAATTGAAACTACTGCACACATAATTTAAAGTAAATCGTATGTTGAATCTTAGACCCCAAGTTCAGCGAGCCCCCAGTCCGCACCTGTCCAAGAGGGCACATGGCTCTGGACAACATTATAACATTATAACATTACATGTCTTGTAAATGAGAGAAAAGTGAATGAACACACAAACATTCAAGCAAACTGTACAAAACGAAATGTATCTATGTATGTACTACTGTATATACATTTAAAGAAAATAATTCCCCGCTACAGGAACATTGACTGGATCTGAAATGCACAAAAAGCTGCCAAATTCAAATGCCCGAGCACAATTCGGGGCTCCCCGCTTAAGGGGTTAAGCGACATTTTGAATTTCCAAAGATCTGACTCTTGAGATCTTCAAATCTGGCGAATACCAGATTTCAGTCAGTTCAACATCAACAAAGGCTTAACTTCTTCAATGTAGGGAAAGCCAAAGGCATATAAAAAAAATCTGAAGTAAGCAAAAATTGCATAATAGGCATTTTTAGGCATGATGAAATAGGCACTAACCTTCAAAATAGACATTTATAGGCACTATTAAAATGTGTTTTTGTACTAGAAAGACTAGGGTGACCAGACGCCCTCTTTTATCTGGACATGTCCTCCTTCTTACGTGTCTGTCCGGTGTCCGGGCGGATTTTTTAGAAATCGGTAAATGTCCTCCTTTTTTGGAAAGAGTATGGCATCGACCATAGCAAATGTACTGTATAGAGAATGCTTCCACACATAACGATCATCATATCACTTGGGGTGCGTTAAGTATTCGAACAATGCTCACGTAGCATCTGGGAGCTCAACACGATCACTTTCCCATCTGAGTCATTAGTAGGGTGTGGATTTATAGGCACTAAAAACCTCTCAACTGGGCACCAATATGATGAAAATAGGCACTTAAAAAGGCACTATATACTTACAAAAATAGGCACACAAAATTAAAAGAAGACATAAAATGGGCAATGAATATGAACTTATTTCAGTTTTCCTCTTACAATATAGAGTTCATGCGCGTGCACTCCGGTACAGCAAGGTCAGCAGTGGTTGCACACAGCATAACTGTTACAAATTACTTCTTTAACTTTTGTTTTCTTATTATTTCTTCCAGGTTGCCTCAATCTGCAAGTTTCCAAGGTTCGTCTCTTTCGGATATGGGGCCATCAACACCCTCTCGCGGTGCGTTGACAAAACATGTGCGTAACATCACCCTTGCCAGCCTGTAGGCAGCCAATGCCATCAATGTCCCCAGGAACCAACGGGCGACCTTGACGGATTCAATGGAACTTTAAGCTATGTAGGGGGAAATTTGGTTTCCCAATGGGCAAGCGCTGAATGAAAGCCAGAGTGCCATCGTTTTACTCAGTTGATGACTTCAGTGTTGCGAACTTCACGATAAGTGTCCAAGTGCGCTGTATACTGTCAGGGATGTAGCATATCCATGGGCGTCCGGAAGGAGGGCAAGGGGGGCCGTGGCCCCCTGGAAAAAAGTCAACCAAAAATTATGTATTTCACACATATAATTTCATTTTAGCCACAATAATATGTGTTAATTATTGCATTAACATCATAAATTCAAATTTAAGCAATGTTTTTTTAGGGAACTACACTATTTTTGGAGAAAATGTGCCTCGTTTGCCTCCCCCTGGAAAAAAATACTTTCCTTGCCCCTCCCTGGAAAAAATCCTGCGGACGTCTATGAGCATATCCACCAAGCTAGTTAAATTTATATTCATAAATAAACTTTGAAGTTTTCTAAACACAGGAGAAACACAAAAATATGATTGCTGATATACGGATGACATATTCTATGGGAAGATAAACGTTTCTGAGCGTTCAGTCTATTAAGACAGCTAATATGTCCATGGACCCATCCGCCAAATAGAGTTGGTAAAACTTGGTGGCCTCGGTCACACTTTTTTCAAGCACTTTGCGAGGTGAACAGTTACGGTTTCTCAGGCGGGTGAATTTCAATTTGTTTGCTTCAAAAACTTTAGTGTTGGCATTGTTTACTATTTACTATGGGAAGAACTGCGTGGTGCCAGAGTGGATTTGTGAATATTGCAATGTGTGAAAATCTTGAAAATTGTTTAATCATCCCCGATCGTTTGTTGCATTAAATAAGTTTGACAACAGACCAACTGAAATTTTAAAAATGAACAACTGCACCAGGACATTCATCTTTCCCTTAGAGACGTTATGGAAACAGTATCAGGTAGAGTGCTCATTTTTTCAGTATAACGTACCATGTAGAAGCAATGAATTCTTGGTTTTCTTATTTTTTCTGGATCTGCCTCCCAGGGTGCGAAATCCTGGGGAAGACGGGGTATCCCCCCACCAAAAAAATTCTGGGGGGAAGAGTTTTTGTTACAACAAACGAAAGATAAGCAATTACTTTTAATTTTAAATATACTGTACTAATAATAAATCGAAAACATACACAAATTAGTGTAGTTGTGAGTGTTCAATGCTTTTTCTCCCTCAAGAGATCATTAACAAATCTACACCAATACGCACAATGAAAGTAAAAAAGAATGAAAAACAATAATAACTATGAAATCTACTTGATTTATATTAACATAAAGCAAAATCTAGATAAAAACTTACACACAATAAAACCACTTCAACTATTTCATAATTTATTAACATCTTTAACCAGTTAGTAAAGGATTTAGTTTGCTACTTTATAATATCTCATATATAACAAATTTATTTCTTTTTTGTAATTAATAATTTTAATTTAGTAATTTATTTTTACTTTTAATAACATTATAAATATGTATATCGCATAATTTATATGTATGTTTGTGGGGGAGGGGATTTGTAGATTAAGATCTTTCTCCCCCCCCCCCACCAGTCTTAAATGATTTCGCACCCTGCTGCTTCCCCAACGGAAAATGTCACCGCATGCCACTGATACAGTTATACTGTATTAGAACTTCAGTTTATACACAAAAGTGCGATAACGATTAATATTTAACTATTAATACTCTTTTGGTCGAAATTCACATTTGTGGGGAATCGTCAGTTAAAGTAATTCTTACAAAAAGAGTTTGTTCTTACGACTGTGCGGATTTGAACAAATGATGAAAAAACAATTTGCATTATTGTGACAAAAAAAATGAAAACAGTGTTCCAATTGAGACCCTCAAATAAACAAAACCTTCTTCAATGTAGGGAAAGCCAAAGGCACGTAATAAAAACCTGAAGTGGCCTCCGCAATGGCGCAGTGGTAGCGTCCTCGCCTTGTAATCAAGGGGTCCCGGGTTCGATACCTGGTGGAGGCACATAGTGGTTCGGATTCCACTTTAAACTGTAGGTCCAGTCCCGATTAGCCTAACTGTGCATAAAGTGGACTTAAAACACCAAATCAATCAATCAAAAACCTGAAGTATGCAAAAATTGCACAATAGCAATTTTCTTGGTACAATTAAGCTAAATAGGCACTCGCCCTCAAAATGGGCATTTATAGGCACTATAAAAATGAAAGAAATTAAATAAGAAAAAATTCCACACCCTAGTCATTAGTATTATTCTAACATGTTGCTTCACCCTTTGAGACTGCAGGAACACACATAGTCTATAAAAGTAAAGTGCTTCCCTGTGCTTCGCACCTTGCCATGAAGACGTATAGGGGGTGTGGAGTTAGTGCCCCACACTTCCTTTGCACATCGTGCTGCGATGCCAAGGGTCCCGGGTTCAGATCCTGCTCGGGCTTGGTTGTTTGTGAATGTCCATTCATCAATTTCATCATTTCATCACTCATCCCCATCTTTGCAAATTAGCCAATAGGCACAAAACGCGAAGTAAGATAAACTAAATCAATCAATCAACCCACACTTCCTTGATCACAGCCAAAGTTGGGGGTGATGTGATGAGCACCAAGCCCCTGGCCACCTTACCCCGCAGAGTTTCTTCCAGGTATCCACTTAATACAACACTGGGTGAACGTCGGAGCCGCTTGAACAGGTAGAAACAATTCCGGATCTCCCCCACCGGGGATTGAACCTCTCTCTCGCATGGTAGTCAGACACCCTAACGACTGAGTCTGTGCAGTTCCTTCTCAATTGATTGATTTGGTTTATTTTACTTCGCTTTTCTGCCACTTTTGGCCAATCGTGAAGATGAGTATGAGTAATGATATGATGATTTTGATGAAGGGACATTCACAAATAACACCCATACCAGACCCGGGATTACAGAAGGTTGTTTCACGTTGATGGTAACGATTTCGATCACCAAGGAGCAGCACGTAGGCATAGAAGAGAGCAGCCAGAGCCAGTAGGACGAAAGTACTGTGTGTTGACTTGCAAAAACGATGGTTGGTGTGTGAGTGAGTGTTTATATGGCACCAAAAATTCCAGTCTTTTGGGAGGGGTACATCTGAGCCCTTTCCGACGTTGGTTATAGTTATAGCTAGATAATTAAACAGTGCCACATGAAAGCATTCCATGTGTCAAAGAAGGGCATCAATGCAGTGTTGAACCGCCATAGAGCTTGCACCGTACCTGTTGCTGGAACCAGTCAAAGTGGGCCTCGGACATATCGGAAGTCCAATCGTTCCTCCGAAGTTGTGCGGAAAGTGAGATCCTTGGTGCGATGTGAAAACCCTGCAACGCAAAGAGTGATTGCACAGGCAGTGCAATGTTTCCCTGCAACTGTAAATCGCATCATAGCCCAAGATTTACAACTTGTGTGGAACCACAAGGCTCAAGTTCATAAGTTGCGTGCCTCACATGTCCAGGAGAGGAAGACCAACAGTCGGAAGCTCTACGAACGTCATCTGGCAGGGGATCGCTGGAAGTATGTGGTGTCCCTGGATGAAGCATGGGTGTATCTGTCGGGATGTAGTAAAAAAGGGCCATCTACTATCGTCCACGTGATGCAAGAGGTCGATCTGAGTAGGTACGTGAATGTGCTGAAAGTTTTCCACGCGGGTTCATGGTTGTTGGTGGTTACTGCCATAACGACAAACTTCCACCGCGCAGAGTGGTAAAAAAGGCTAAAACAAATGCAGCCTATTACCAGACGAATATTTTGGAGCCACTTTACAGACATGAAATTACTTCTCTCTATGGCAGCGACACATCTCGTGTTGTCATCCACCAGGACAAGGCTTCCAGTCATACGGCGAAGTCCACGCAGGCATACATGGATCGGATGGCACGTGAAACGGGCATTCATGCAATCCCCTTTACAGACATCCCTGTGAAATCCCCCGATGCCTCTTCCATGGATTTTTCTGGGTTTCCGTTGCTGAAACGAGTCTTGGGAAGCAAACGGCCCCTCACAATTGAGGGTCTTTGGAAAGCTTGTCAGGAGGAATATGATCGTTTGGACCAATGTGTTCTTCAACGCAATCTCCTCCAATGGAAACTCCGCTGCAGGGCCATTGCTGCATGACAGGGGTATCACGTAGAGCACCACCGCTCGTGGCGTCATGGTTTTTCTTAAGGTCAGGTGGGTTCTAACTTTGTTACCATGGACATGAAACGACCTTCTGTAGAATCCGGGACTCCTGACGTTGTGGCGCAGTGTGCTAACCACTCCGCTACGGAGATCGGCCAGTTCCGTTTCGAGTTATTCATAGGTGATACAGAAACGTGTAGTGAGAATTTTCATTATTAAGTTATATTTACTTTCATGAAATAACGAAGCAAAAGTGTAAATTCAACAATGATCTTGAAAGAAAAGGATGGAAGAAAAAAATATAAGGTAAGTGTAAGGCGTCTGTCACTTTCCCCTGCTTTTGAAAGAGTGCTAGAAATGGTCCTGGCATTAAAATCAAATTTCTTGAAACAATCTAAACTACCTAAAATGTTAATTCCGTTTTTGAAAATAAGTTAAAATAAATCTTACTTGTTACATTTGCATTCAGTTGTGGGGATATTTAATCTAATATCCAAGAATTAGAAAAGAGTAAAATTATGTGCTTCAAATTGTAGATATTCTTTGTCATTCGTTAAATAACAGATTAGGTGATAGCTTTCTTTGCTCACAGGCAAGAGGAAGTTATTGAAAAAGATCACGTGAAAAGTATCTGAGCATATGTTGCTAAGATTTGATATTGCGTAAATTGTGAGTAATGGAAAATGTGGTGCAATTTTTTTGCGGTGTCCTCTTTTTTATGACTCTGTCCTCCTTTTTCGCCCTGCTCTGTCCTCTCTTTTGAATGTATGTGTCTGGTCACCCTAAGAAGGACCATGAAACAAACTTTAAATATTAAAGCTTATGTTTTACTACAATGGAATAAAAAAGGCAAATAGGTAAAAATCTGCACCCTAGTGATGATTTAGGTATTGTTGGAGAGGAGGACAGATCTAACAGAATATAATGTTATCATTCTTACCTGCTCAGAAAGTAGAAAAATCTTTAAAGAAAGTAATATGTTGTGATAAAAAAGACACTCCAATTCGGTTAATTGTTTGATAGGGAATACCAGGTATTACCACACTGAAAATTGTTGCACAGCATAATCAATACATGTTCAACCTAATATTAAAAAATTAGAAAGGTAATATTGTTCATGATAAACATATCACAGGTTTTCAGTATTCAATGTATGAACCATTGTCTCCATTAGCACACAGTTATATTTTTGACCAGTGGCCTTAAAACACTCACAAATTATCACTAAAATGAGTACAATCAATCTCGAATATTTTTTACAGGTACCTATCATAGAGTACTCTTTACAATGTAAATAGTAATTTTTTTGGGGTCCCCCACCAGTGATATTGGAGCTCAAATTTGGGGGAAAAAAATGAAAATCGAGCATTTTCAAAGATCTTTAACTAAAAGAGGAAACCAGTAGTAATATTTTCCACTAAAACCTTCAATGTATACGTTTCCTCTAAACAAAGTTATCGCTCTGATATTATATTACTTCCATGCTAAAAAAAAGTCCTAAACTTTGATTTTTGTTCAAAATGGAAAATTACTTTTGGCGTTACATTTCAGCCATTTGCATTTGAGATTGTGAAAAAAGGTACAGGACATAAAATAAACCTTGGAATGTACTGGAAACAATGTTTTTTTACCACAGCTTTCTATAATTTCTCATAAGTGAGTTATCATAATTATCACAACTGTCTGCAAAGGCCAAAAATTCCGGAAGTCATGAAACAAAAAAAAGGTCATTATTTTTAAACAGTCAAGATTTAGAAAAATTATGAACTATCCTTGCATAGGGGCTAGAACAACAAAAATATGACAATTTTTAGAAATGGTCAAGCAACCAGTGCTGGATCATTCGGTATGGACTGACCCATATGCATTCTGGACAAAAACTCTGGTCTTAGTACAATTTCTATGTGCTAAAATTGGATAAACATCATAGTAATGCTTCTCCCATGTTTTCAACATTTCTAACAATATTATGTGTACTCATTTTAGTGATTATTTGTGAGTGTTGTAGGGCCATTTGTCAAAAATATAACTGTGTGCCAGTGGAAATAATGGTTCATACATTGAATACTGAAACCTGTGATATTTTTATCATAAACAATATTACCTTTCTGATCTTTTAATATTAGGTTGAACATGTATTGATTATGCTGTGCAACAATTTTCATTGTGGTAAAACATGGGATTCCTTATCAAGTGGAGTGTCATTTTCATCACAACATATTACTTTCATTAAAGATTTTCCATTTTCTGAGCAGGTAACAATCTTCAAGATATTTGTTGGACAAGTCTAATATTACATATTTGCCATATTGGACCCTGTATCTATCAGTAAAAAAAATTGGAAGCAAATCCTTGACTATGAAGCAAGGTGATTTCACATGTATTGACCCAAGTGTTTCTAGATTCCTCTTGATTCTCAGCCTGGTAGAAGATTATGATGCATTTGAATTTTGGTCCTACATAGACTTGTAGGTAATATATTTAATTAAAACTTGTAGTTCCACTGTACTGATTGATAAATAGGTTGAAAATATGACAATAACTATCTGAAAGGTTGGTGAAGAAGAGGTTATCGTCTATTATTTTACAGATCTTGGTTATTGTTGGCATTTACATTTTGTTCTGGCAAGAAAAGAAATTTTGTTAGCAAGATTGTAGAATTTTACATAATGAATATTGCAGAATTCCTTTCATCATTTATAAGCAAAGCGAACAGCATCTGGAGAAATTTTTGTTTCCTACAGGAATTGTATAGCAAATCTGATAGAAAATGTAGTTTATGAATGTGGCAAGGCAAGGACTTATAAAACTTTTCCCTGCTCCCACAAAAATAGGCAATAGTTAGGCTAGAGAGTTTGAACTAACTGATCTCTAAACTACGCACTGGTAATGGTTAGGCTAGAGAGTTTGTATGAACTAACCGATTAAAGAAGCAAATATTCAAGGTTGCCACTGACAGAAATATTTTCTATCACAAAATGACAACTTTTACAGTACTATGAACACGATGTGTAACCAATACAAAAAAGGGCCACCTAGAGAGTATAAATAACACTGGAAAATCATATGGAACCCATCTTTAACACAAAGACATGAATTAGCATGTGCAAAATAAACTGCTCACAAAAAGTTTTGCATCACCAACCAAAAACTGTATTCCTGGGAAGAAAATAAACATACAATTGCTCAATCAGTACAAGAAAGAAGAAAACGTGGAAAACAGGGGAATGGCATGAAAAAGAACGTTCACACTAATCCAAAAAAAAGAAAAAATGACACACTGCTGAAATAGCAAAGGGAAACAAATGGCACAACAATGCTATCTGCCTATTTGTTATGTCAGACAGGATGTTTACCACCTGGTATGTCCACCTCGAGCTGCAATGAGGTCTTCAACACGCCGGGGCATGCTCGCAATGAGATGATCAAGGTCATCCTGTGGTAAACGATCCCATTCCTCCTGTGCTGCCAAAAGAAGCTCACATGGAGAGTCTGGGAGCACAGGACGGTGTGCTAAACATGGCCCAAGCATGCTCGATACAATTCATGTCTGGGCTTCCTGGTGGCCAGGGCATTCTGTTAATTTGGGCCTGCTGCAGATAATCTTGCACCAGCCCTGCACGATGTGGCCGGGCATTATCATTCATGAACACAAGAGTTGGACCAATGTTCCGACGGTATGGTTCCGCAGTTGTTTGTAGGATGTCTCTGATGTAACGCGGTCCTGTCAGTGTCCCTTGAATTGCAATTAGTGGCGTTCGGTGGCCGTGCATAATCCCTGCCCAAACCATAATGCCACTTCCTTGGAATGGATGAACAGGTTGCACATGACGAAGTCTCTCCCGTGGTCCTACGCCTCTCCATACTCTCACACGTCTCGAATCAGGCCTCAGACAAAACCTACATTCATCTGTAAAGAGTACACACGACCAATCTGCAGGTCCCCAATGCACATGTTCGTGTGCCCACACCAAACGATCACGCTGTTGGTTTGCACTTAGAGGTTGCCGACGCATGGGTCTTCGGCAACGTAAGCCTCTTGCTCGCAGTCTATTGCGAACAGTCTGGGTCGAAACACGTACGCCTGAGGCTTGTTGGAGGTCATTTCGCAACTCATTTGCAGTCCTGGTATTGTGCCGCAGGGCTGTGATTCCTAGCAAATGGTCCTGGGCTGGTGTTGTTACCCGTGGTCGACCTGAACGGTGGCGAGCTGCTACTGTCCCACTGTCTGTGTACCTTCTCCATGTTCTGTTGACATCGCTCTGTGCGATTCCCATCGTTGCGGCTACCACCCGTTGTGACATCCCACTCTGCACGAAGGCGATAACCCTTGCCCGATCGAACTGCGATATTGTACGCCTGGGCATGTCTACAACGCAGCTTCACTACTTGAGTCTCTCTACGTAAGTGGGAGATATAGCCTTGACCATTACCACCCACAATACTGAGATGTTCGAACACACAAATATGCTCAGCTGGTCATGGCTGTCGTCTGAAGAGCGAGTTATGCAGGGTTGAATGGGTATCTTGCACAGCACAGTGTGCTTTCTCACTGCTGGCCCAGTGGGACATGTTGCGATTGTTCTTTCTGTCATTTCTTGGGTGATGCAAAACTTTTTGTGAAAAGTTTATGTATGGACACATGCATGATTTACATGGAAGAGGTTAAACCCAGAAATGTCAGCCTGTTGAAATAATGCAGTTTCTATAGAATATTATTGCTTTTAGTATATTATCAGGCGGAAAAATAAACTTCACTGGCAACCTTGAATTTGTACTGCAGGTTGAAAATTTCTCAACATCTTGCCAGCCTCCTTTGCATAGTGGTTAGCACAGCATGATGAGATGCCATGAGTCCTGGGTTCGAATTGAGACATGGGTGCTCTTTGTGAGTGTCCCTTCATTATATTAATGCTCATTCTCATCTTTGCGATTAGCCAAAAGTGGCAGAAAAGCGAAATAAAATGTACCAAATGAAATCAAATAAAGGCCTCATATATTGTTAAAGTTTGTTGGTGTTGTATGGTGAACACTGCATATTCTTATTAAGCAAACATGTACACAAAAAAGTGTTAATTTTTTCTAATAAATTCAATAAATTCTCAACTCAAGAGATCAGCCAGATTAAGTTGGCATTGATTTCCTATGTACATATTTTACTCTCATCATCAGGAAACATGTGTGTTAAGTAACATCTGAGATACAAAAACAAAAACCTACCTTTAATATTCTGTTGCCTCATGTTGGAAATAGCAGAATAGACGAAAGATCTCTCAGTTCCTTCATGTCAAATGATGCAAGTATGATAACAGCACATTTAAATGCGTCCACATATTCTCTTTGGAACCTACTTAATTGTAACCCACGCATTTCTCCTAGAAATAGATAAAACAAAATTTAATTATTCTGAAAAAATATTTTCTGAATATTTAATTTGTACTGCAGATAAGATACAACTGATAGCATGTAGAAATACTTAAATGCTAGTAGTCCCTGTTCAAATACAAAATGTCAAGAGAATTTCTCTCTTCTGAGATTTCTTTCTTAGGCACTATATTTCTACTGTTTACAGTTAGAGGGAAAAATCCCTTAAAGAAATAAATATAAATATATATATAGGTAAGGATTCTGAATGTTTAATGATTTCCCACATATCTTGTAACTTAGCATTATTCCATAGAATAATGGAAATAATTGTAACAGTAAATTTGAAGCTTCAAGTTTGAGTTTCACGAAGTACTATTTATAAGAGAAAATATTATGTAAAAAGTAGCAAATGCAAGTACTCATTTACTGTGATCTTGGACATGGACTACTGTCTTATTCTTACACACTCAGAGAGCTGTCCTGCTTGAGACAAGACACGAAATGATCAGCTGTTCAAAGCATTTAGGGAAGTTATTGCTAAGAGCCAGAAAATCCCCTTTCACAGCATGTATGCAAAGTAGATGGTACCATCAGTCCATATCAATGTTGACAGCAAATGAATGGCTACTTGCAATTAATTACAAACTTACGAATGTATGGAAGGGAAGAATCACTCTCCAGAAAACATACCAATGAAGTATGTGTTAAGAGACATAAATAGAAATGGAACCAGTTTGCATATGTATCTAGATAAGTTCAGAATTAAACAAAATCGGAACTTGAGCCTGAATATCAAGAATTATTTTCCTGTAGTTTACGGTTATTACAAGCATAAGAAAACAGTTTTTCTTTGTGACGTTTCAGGAGAACACACGCTCCTTTCATCAGACATTTATTTTCATTTTGATTAAAGATACAGTTATAACAATGTTATAACCATTGTAACAATGTTATAACCATTGTTATAACTGTATCTTTAATCAAAATGAAAATAAATGTCTGATGAAAGGAGCGTGTGTTCTCCTGAAACGTCACAAAGAAAAACTGTTTTCTTATGCTTGTAATAACCGTAAACTACAGGAAAATAATTCTATAATGCAAGCAATGCGTACATACAAGAAAAACTATGAATATCAAGATTTCCATTACTAGAATTTTAACACCATTAAGCCTTGTTTCCATGATTTGAAAAACTCAATATGCTGACCAAGGAAGAAATTTATTTTATTATAAAACATAAACTAAATGTAACGTTTCAACCGTCTAGCAAGGTTCAGCATATTGAGTTTTATTAGAATTTAATTTTTAGGAAGAAGGCAATTACTGAACATTTCAAATATTCACTTAATACACGATACTGCTGAAAATGTACATACAAGTATTCTTAAAACAAAAAGAAGGAGCTATAGCTTTTTTAAACATATCAAAAATATTACTCTTCCTTGTTATATTGAAATAATTTAATCTTGCTTCCATTAGTATGTTATGCCAATGCGTGCTAACAGGAAGCTGCCCTTGGAATGAGGCGAAAACGTCTACTTATTCTTCCAGTCTCCATTTTATCCATAACTCTTTTTTCATTTCTTACATCTTCTACCTTTCCACCTTCTTTTCTTAGTCTCAGTATATTTTTCTTCTCGCTTATTCCCTCTCTTCTTTATTACTTTTTCTGATTTAACTTATCCTCTCTGTCTGATTATGTTCCTTACTCTCTCTCTCTCCATTGATCTTCTTCTACTTCCTTTTTCACACACACACACACACACATGCACTTCCTCCCTATGTGTCACCTCTTTACTCCTTTCCCTTCCCCTGTTTGTTACAGTGTCTCTGGTTTCGATGTTTCTATGGCAATGAAGCAACACTAATTGGTAACAGTTCGGTATATCGGACACACATTTCTTCATTTTTACAGAAGAAACTACTTACGGAAATGAGTTTCTCTAAGGTTTCCAACGTTTGTCGAGGTATTTTCTTTCATCGTGGAATCTATTTGACTGGGAAATCATGTATTTTTCAAGAGAAATATGTCACCGACGCACAAGTGCCATTGCTTTCGCTACTTGAACCGGATGCTGCATACGTTTCATGACGTAACAACCTGTCAGTGTTTCCAACCCCCTTTTTTTAAACTATGCTTGCCTAACCTAACCTTATCAGAAATGGTTCATGGGGCTATCAGTCAGCTACCCATGCATAATGTACAATTTGCACACGTGACGAACACGATAGTAGGTATTTTTCGGTGAAGAAGGTTGGATACACTGCATACCTACAATGGTAGTCAACCTGTGCTAGGGTTAGGGAAGCGAAAAAAGGAATAACAAAAACTACTCTCTATGTGAAAAATTGTGTTTGTTTTTGTGTAAAAAGCATAATGGCACCTTGAACTATGTTCCGCAATACACAATTGGTAAGTATGAACCATGCGAAACACAAAATATCCGATTTTAATGTGTCTCCGATATAACAAACTGTTACCAACTAATTGACTACTCTTGAAAGGAGGGGATCTAAGGAATGTGTCCAAAGAAAGAGGTCAAACCAAAAAACTTGAATGACAAACGTACATGTGGAAATGTAGCATACTTTTGATTCTATGCACAAATCTGTCTAATAGGCATCTTTGTGAATATCAAAATTGGAATTCAACAGACACCAATAATTTTGGAAACTGAGTAGTTGAATGTAGAACACTAAATGTCTGCTTTATATCTTACCAGGATATATTGTTTATTTTACAAAATAAGTGAAGATGAAAACACAAGTATAGATGGTGTTGCACGTCTTTATAAGATAATACCTAATAAATATTGGTAACATTATAGTATAAGGGAAACGGATTTCTTCAAATTTACAGGAGAAAGTACTTACGCAAATCATTTTCTGTAGCATATTTGATGTTTTCGGGAATGTAGTTTTGATCCATTTTAATGCGAATGCATGTGGTTTTCTACGAAAATCTATTTCCGACGTGCTATTGCTGCTGCCGCCATTTGCTTTCTGCACGAGAGCTACAAGCCGATGTTGTCTGAATATGCTAAATTGAACGAAAGGAGTGCTAATGGAACCTAACCTCACAGGCCTAACCTAACCTAGTAGACATACCTCGTCCCCGTGATGGTTCATGAGGCAATCGTGAATATTTGGGCTAACATCAATGGTTTTGGGGGCTACCGGTGGATGGTTTGTGGGAAATAAGGAACAACAGCAAGTACTCGTTAATGTAAGAAATAGACATTATTTTCATTAGAAATTCATTATTTCACCTTAGGAAATGTTCCACAATGCAGAATAGGGTACTACTTTACTAAACCGGAGACACCTATCAATGATTTATTTTGCAATTTTTTACATTGCTAACGTACTATTCTGCATTGCTGAACATTTCTTTAGGTGAAATAAAGAATTTCTAACGAAAATAATGTCTATTTCTTACATTAACGAGTATTTACTGTTGTTCCTTATTTCCCACAAACCATCCACGGGTACCCCAAAAATTCACGATAGCCGCACGAACCATAACTGGGACGAGGTATGCCTACTAGGTTAGGTTAGGTTCCATTAGCAGTCCTTTCGTTCAATTTAGCATATACGGACAATACAAGAGCGTATTGTGCTCCCGTGCAGAAATCAAATAGCGGCAGCAGCAATAGCGCATCGGAAAGAGATTTTCATAGAAAACCACATGCATTCGCATTAAAATGGATCAAAACTACATTCCCGAACATCAACAATGCTACAGAAAATGATTCGCGTAAGTACTTTCTTCTGTAAATTTCAAGAAATCCGTCTCTGGTATAGTAAAGTGTTACCCAGAATAGTACGTTAGCAATGTAAAAAAGTGCGTAATATATGATTTATAGGTGTTTCCCTTATACTATAATAGTACCTAAATATTTAATTGATCTATTACTCTCATACAAATTTCATCACACAGAAAGGTACGTGATTCTATTCCTTTACACCTATATGATGTCAATTTTGCTTTCAATATCAAATAGCATATCGATCAATTTGTTTTTCTTTGATACAATAGATTGGATATTCCATATAAGCAAGCAAGTGAAGGCTATTAATTTCGATGAACCGTTAAGAACAGCATAACAATTTAAGTAATTAAATATTCCTAGAGTGTGACCTTAAGTGATTTTATGAACTGTAATAAAGGCGTCGCCTGGACATCTCAACTGTACACCGAACTACCTCCTTTACTATACGACGCACGCTTTTAGAAGCGATATCAGGCGGGGCCACGCAGAGGGTGTGCGTGGCGATCAGCGAATGGCAGGAGTGCAACGTTGTACAGTTAGGAGACTGCGGCGCGGAAGTTAAAAGCCGTATTCTGTATTTTTCTTGCGCGCAAAAAGTTTTCATAAAACTCTCCACTTTAAGGTTCGTCATAAGATGGGGCAAGACATTTTGAACCTGACTGTCCAAGTCCCATGAATTTCCGTCGCCTACAGCCGGAGTTATCGTTCCTTGAAGAAACAAGGGAAACATCTCCTTTCATTTCCTTCCGCCTGTTTTTTTCGTTGCCACCGTGTTGACGCAGCTGAGTTGTTGTGTCTAGGGAAAACTGTGGGTGTTAAATTCGTCTCGATATAAACAATGACCCTTCATTGTTCTGGGCGTTCTCGAACATTGAAAGGCTGGGTCAATTTGAGTTCGGCGTTTTCGTAGCAAGGCTGGTATAAAATTATTCGCTTATCGTTAACTCGTGCGCCACGATTACGAAGAACAGTTTGTGAAAAGATTAAATACAGCCCTTTCGTGCAATAGTGTATGTTCCGTGTGTTCTTTTTATTTTAAATAATGTCACACTCAAAACCTAGCACCAGTAGTACAGGCACCAAGGGTGCAAAATCTAATCATTTACCTCCAGGAGAGTGACTCGGAAATGAGGAGTGAAATCAGTGACACGGAGACCGAGGAAGACGACGAGAGAGGTGATGAATAAACACCTTCAAGCTTCTTTCAGGTATGGGTTTCTCGTATATGCTACAGTGTTAAGATATTGTAATCCTGTGTAGAAGTATTCACTATATCATTTCACTGTACTCATATATACTGTGCATGCATTATCAAAATAATGGACACATCGCGAATCTTCTGTCCTTCTCTTGCGCTAGCAGTTAGTTTGGCAACAGCGCAGTAGCACTGGCTGGGTATTGGCTGAACTCATGTTCCTTCTAAAAGCGTACGCCGTATAGTCTGTCAACTTTATGAAAGGACAGTATTGTCATTAGGTAAAATCAGTCCTTGTTGAGAGTATTTATCTTTGACTAGGATGCGTATAGGACTATGTTAAATAACAAGCACAATGTATTGCATTTCACAATAGGTATTCGACAAAATTGGAAACACGGGTGACGCCGTATGCATATACGTAAAGAAATGTGTCATTGTTAACTCGTTCCTAAAATATTAACGAATACAAATGTTTGTTAAGAAATTATTAAAGAAGGAGAACATTCGACAGGCCTGTATGCGATTTCTTGCACGTAGACAAAAATTTGTTGCTTACCCTTCAACCAAGTTTGTAAAATTTCATACGTCTCCTCTTGTACAGATGGTAAAGGTGAGTGTTTCACATATCGCACTTTCATCACTAACAAAAAATAATATATAAACGCGGTAGTCGAACCAAAATAGGATCGCACTAGATACATAGGCGCATAGAAATCTTTTGTCGCTCAACAACAATATTTTTATTCCAAGTCGCACTGAACCTTAAATGACTACTTTCCCTTTTTCACTCTCTGCGCGATTTAATCACATACAGAACTATGCAAAATATAACACTTAGAACTTTTTAATCTGTACACACACGTCGCGGTCGCACAAATACAAGTGCGCGATCACGAAAACATCATTTCGCGAAATTCTACAACTCCCAACTCGAACAACCAATAACATTGTAGTTCAGTTATTCTGCTTTACCAACGTAGTTCAAGATCTAAAATGTTATTGGTTGTAGTCCTAATTACGCTTGCCTGTTACAGTATTCCCGATAAATGTACTGAAATTTTCTTTCGTGTCTAAAAAATGATACGCGCAAGAAGTGGATCTGGAATTATTAGCTAATGCAACTGCAAAACAATGTTGTTTTTATTGAAAATCATCATTTCCACTTTCAGAATTATTCCTGCAACAATGATCAATTTACGACGAGATTTAAATGAATATTTGCAGTAAATGATAATGCATGTACACCTATAACGATATTTAGAAATATATTATTAATTTATTATCATTATTTTTTATACCTCTTCTCGAAAAGTAATCGTGACGTTTCCTGGACACCTTTTCCTAAAAATAAAAATATTTGTGAAAAAAAAGACGAAAATATCTGAAACTTTAAATAAAGTTGTCGTATAATCTACAGCTTGCGCTTAGTTGAAAAACAATCCATTATTATGCTGATAAGTGGTATATTTTCTATTTTAAAAAAATGTTTTAAACGAGTTGTCTGCACTGCACTTTCGTTTCGATTCGCCCAATGTTTCGCATGTGATCTCCTCAGAGGATGACTCTTTATTCTATTATAGAAAAATTGTTTTGATTTTATTATTATTTACATAATTTGAGGTAAAAGGGATTAATATATCGCGTCGAATAACATGGGAACCTGGGGGAAACCCTGGAGGGGTAAAGGCGGCCAGGGGCATGATTACCGATCACATCATTCCACTCGACCGGATCAAGAAACCCACACCCACTATACGTCTTCATGGCGTGGTGCTAAGCACAGGGGAGCACTTTACCTTTTTAAGGGATTGATATATCTTTCAACTTTGGTTAAACAAATGTGATGAAATCTTGAACGTGAAAGAACAAACCAATATTCTATGACCAAACGATCACAGAGAACGATTCTTAGCGTAGTATATAATCTGTGGTTGACAAAGGGTATATTTTGTTTTGTGTGTCTGTGTATTTACGTCGGTGTCTCTGGTTTATGGAAAGTTGCTACGAAAGATGAGTCAGCGGTGTTTATGTTCAGCTTTACAGATGGTTCGAGCAAGAGCAGTTAATTGTAGTGTTATCGAAAATTTCTGCAGAAACAGTACAAAGTATGATCATAAGAGTAGTGTGATATTTATTAAATGTATGAAATAAATTGGGAGTGCAAGGCAGAGATATGTCCAGTGTCGGTAATCCTGAAAGTTCATACGGTTTTGAAGAAAAATGTGCGCCAACTACAGCACTGTGCCATGATAAATTGCATGGATTTCTATAAAATGATGAATACACATTGAACAAATTTACCACAAACGGTAACACTTTGTTATATAGGAGACACATTAAAATCGGATAGTTTGTGTTTCGCATGGTTCGTAATTACCAATTGTGTATTGTGGAACATAGTTCAACGTGCCATTAAGATTTTTACACGAAAACAAACAATATTTCACATACAGAGCGATTTTTTGTATTAATTTAGGTACTACTTTACTATACCGGAGACACCTATCAATGATTTATTTAGCAATTTTTTACATTGCTAAGGTACTATTCTGCATTGCGGAACATTTCTTTAGGTGAAATGAATTTCTAACGAAAATAATGTCTATTTCTTACATTAACGAGTACTTACTGTTGTTCCTTATTTCCCACAAACCATCCACGGGTAGCCCCAAAAACCATTGACGTTAGGCCAAAAATTCACGATAGCCCCACGAACCATCACGGGGACGAGGTATGCTTACTAGGTTAGGTTAGGCCTGTTGGGTTAGGTTCCATTAGCACTCCTTACGTTCAAATTAGCATATTCGGACAATACGAGAGCGTATTGTGCTCTCGTGCAGAAAGAAAATGGTGGCAGCAGCAATAGCGAGTCGGAAATAGATTTTCGTAAAAAATCACATGCATTCGCATTAAAATGGATCAAAACTACATTCCCGAACATCAACAACGCTAGAGAAAATGATTTGCGTAAGTACTTTCTCCTGTAAATTTGAAGAGATATTTCTCTTGAAAAATATATGATTTCCTGGTCAAATAGATTCTACGATGAAAGAAAATACCTCGACAAACGTTGGGAACCTTAGAGAAACTCATTTTCGTAAATAGTTTCTTCTGTAAAAATGAAGAAATGTGTCTCCGATATAACGAACTGTTACCCAGATTTCTTCATTTTTACAGAAGAAACTACTTACGGAAATGAGTTTCTGGAGCATTTTGAAAGTTCGTGGAGGAGTTTTCTTTCGTCGTGGAATCTATTTGACCAGGAATTCATGTGTTTTTCAAGAAAAATATCTCTCCAACGCACAATGGACGTTACTTTTATTTGCTTCCCTTACGTGTACCGGATGTTGCATACATTTGATGACGTAACTCCCTGTCAGTGTTTCCAACCACGTTGTTGTTTTGGAACAAGATGATGTGTCCAGGATGCGTCGTTAGATTGTTGGAGGGTGTTGAAGATGGTTCGTGGGGCTATCCATCAATGGTTTGTGGGACTACCTGTGCATTTAACTATGCTTGCCTAACCGAACCTAACATAACCGTACCTGAAATGATTCGTGGGGCTATCCGTCAATGGTTTGTGGGGCTACCTGTGCAAATATAGTTAAATGCACAGGTAGCCCCGCGAACCATTTCCGGTAAGGTTAGGTTATGTTAGGCAAGCATAGTTAAAAGAAAATATCCTTGCATTATGTACAATTTTCACAGGTGACGAACACGAAAGTAGGTATTTTTTGGTGAAGAAGGTTGGAAACACTGCATACCTACTGATGATGCACAATGCGACCCAAGCTGAGCCTGCCATATTGTGTGTTACACAAGCGAAAAAAGGAAGAACAATAATTACTGTTAATGTGAAAAATTGAAATTATTTTTGTGAAAAAAGCAAAATGCAACCTTGGAGAATCTTTCGTAATGCAGAATACGTAAGTAGGAATGTTAAAAATGATGAAATAAACGAGTGAGAGGTGTTGTGCCCATACGAAATTGTTACCGAGAATTAATGTGCAAGAACATGTGGGTTGGTTCATTATTTTTCATATCGTATAGAATTCAATCTGGATGGACATACCGTCCGTCGATTGTACAGAAATTTTGATAGAGATTCCAATTATGTCTCTGAAGTAGTGAAGCCTTGAACTGCATTAATGACTTTCTCCAAGCTTCTAACTACTTCCACAATAGTTTCTAGTATTCTAAAGCACTTCCTAATGCTCCTATAAAACTTGTGAAAAATCATTAAACATTTAGAACCTTTAGAGTTCCATTTCTTTGAAGTATTGATAGAGATATTGCCTTTGGGAGTCATATTCGTTCATCAGGGTGAGAGACAAAGAAAGCAATAAGCGATTGTGGGTAAAGAAATGGCTCGAGTTCCGATTGTTGAATTCCCAATTAATTAATGTCCACATGCATTTTTTACATGGTTCGTCTTCTATTTATGTCTGTTAACACATACTTCAGAGTCTGAGTGATTACTTACTCCCATATAATTCTGTAACTGTATTAATCTAAAGTCATATACAGGGTGGGAAATAACCTTTTGCTAGGGGTCCACAGTAAAAAGTAACAACAATTAAGAAATTATGGTAATACCAAATGTTTACTACGACAATTGTGGTTACAAGAACAAAATTAAAAGTTAGTATGTCCGCCGTTTGCTTCTCTCACAGCACGAAGACAATCAGGGTAGGAGCTCAGAAGATTCGCAAACAGTCCGTATTCCATTCCATGTCACGGAAGACTTGTTCCAGATGTGCAAGGAGTGTTGGCCAGGAATAGCGGTCCGGTCCGCGTTCCACTATCATCAAGGACTCAACTACGTCCTTCGGAATAGCCAAAAAGTGCTCCACTGCATTCAGGTCCGGTGATGCACCCGGCCATTCAGAACTGCTGAAGAAGTGAATGCCACTTCGCCGAAGAAGGTCTTGGTTTTAACATTTGCCTTGAAGCAAGGGGCTTTGTCGCGAACTAACTTTTAATTTTGTTTTTGTAACCACAATTGTCGTAGTAAACATTTGGTATTACCATAATTTCTTAATTGTTGTTACTTTTTCCTGCAGACCCCTAGCAAAAGGTTATTTCCCACCCCGTATATTTATACAAAACTAAAAGATGAAAAATTTGAGTCATTAACCACGTTCGGCGAGCCAGACAACTGCAAGATAAATCTGAGAGGAAACACATCAGTACTAACTTCCGGCTTAAGATTGCTGAATGATAAAGCAAGTCTCTTGCAGTCTGTGGATGAATATGATATATCTTTGGTTGTATGTTTAATTGGATTTAAGTAATTAAAACCAATTTTGAGTTCATTTTCATATTCAACTTCATAATATTCAATCAAAATATTCTTTTGTGAAAAGAACATAACCACATTAGGTCTCATTAGAGACATATACTTAGCATTCATGAAAGTACATTGTATTGTGCAAATCGTATGTCGAAGTCACACTCTTGTTGTTTGAAGCAAGCTAGATATTCAGTGAACGTGGTCTTGATATAAAACAATTAAATTCTTTCTTCTTACACTTCAATTTAAAGATTTTCAAAGTATACTTTATTTATCTTGAATACTAAGAATGTTGTCAGACATCACCAGGAATAACTGTAGTCATTCCCACAATAACTTTATCTCAAACGGCTCAGTCGGTAACGTGTCTGACTACCATGCTAAAGGTCCCGGGTTTGATCCCCGGCCGGTTCAAATCTTGGAACTTTTCTAACGTTGGAAGCGGTCCCGACGCCCACCCAGCGTCGAATGACATGGGTACCTGGGGGAAACCCTGAGGGGTAAAGGTGGGCAGGGGCGTCATGCTGATCACATCACCCCCACTCACGACCGGATCAAGAAAGTGTGGGGCGTTACCCCCACACCCCCTATATGCCTTCATGGCGTTGTGCTAAGCACAGGGGAACACAAACTGCATGGACACTGCCATCTTGCAAGATCTTGTGCAGACGAAACAAGACAACTTCTCCTTGACTTGCTCTGGCTGCAAGATGACTGTAAGTGTCTGAATCCCAAGAATCTCTTACTCTGTAAGACATGACATCAACTTCCATCCATCGGATACTAAACATTCAAGATCTGCAAGACGACTTGAAGTTGTCTAGCTCACCGAACGGGGCTAATGTGTGACAAGGGCAAGTTATCCCAAGTTAAAGATATTTCTGGTACAGTATATTTTGCTCACTCATAGTATCATGTGTTTTGCACTAATTGAGTGTGATGAGTAGAGACCGGATGTTTAGGCACTAAAAATATATAAAATAGGCAGGCAAATAAGCACTTATAATTTTCAAAATAGGCAGTAAAATAGGCAATAAAAAAGGCAATGAAATTTACTCAAAATAATGAAGATAGACGTACAAAAATAAATTGGTGTTTAAAAATTATAGAAGCATACCTGTACATTCTTTATAGTTGCTTAAAATAAACCAGGAGCTCATCATTAGAGACAGTAGTCCATTATTGTACTTAATAAATCACTGCAAACAGGAGCCACGTCAGCCCAAGATTTTCCATTGTATAATGGCTACACACCAGTGGCGTGGCGTGGGATTTTTAAAAGTGTTACCGGTTATCAGTAGGACATTTAAGGGAAGAGCCGTAAGACTTGGGCGCCTCTCCACCTCATGCCCCCCCCCCCCCCCTCAATGTCTTCCAAGTAGTTAGTATAATATTATTCTGGTACGATTGAAATTCAATACCAGATTTTGGTAAAGTTATTAATCAGGGGGAAAAAATGTTGGCATATGCACTGAAGTGAAATCACACACATTGGTTGTTGACACAATAAACATTAGCCTAATAAAGAAATACGTAATATGATACTTACAGAAACATCGAAGGCTACTTATAGAGCAGATCAATCCGACGACTCTTCTTTGAAAATAGTTCTATGATGCTGTCATAAAATGAAGTTTTCTTCTTGAGATCTCGAAGGAGGTTTTTTTCTATTGCCATCAATGATAGACCCGACAATCTATTCTGTCCTTGGGTGTTTCTCTGATACGTGTGTATCCGCCGCAAAGCGGAAAAGGATCGTTCTGCTGAAGCACTTGTAGCAGGAATAGTTAATATCAAACAACACAATTTGGTTACTTCAGGTAACGCCTCAGTGAGTCCAACGGTATGCAAGTGCATGTTTATGTCATGAACTGATTTGCTTCTAAATTCAGGAGAAGCATATATGTATGCAAGTTCATTCTTGAGGCGTATCATGTTAAAAAACTGTCCAAAGTTTCTCAAAAGTACGCGAAGCGCTTTTTCTGGGAAGTGTTTTGAATAAGTTATGAATCCATCACAATCAAGCAAGGCCAAGAATTCCAATTTATCAATATCTGCAAATTTTGTTATAAATTGACCTTTCAACGTATCGGTGATTTCGTAGAAGAGTCTCCGACAGATGTCTTTCTTACTGATAGCAACTCCACTACCTTTTAGTCTCTTTGACTGTTGCGCACTCACACTTTCATTCAGATTTTCCATTTTCGACCACAAAACGTCAAAATCGTCAAGCATTCTTGTAAGGCTGTCAACAAAATCACTGATTTTCTTTTTGCAATACCCAACATCGTGTATTTTCTTTTGCAGAACACTGAACAAAATATCGGCTTTTGGAAATATAGCATGAAAAACTTCCAACATAAAGTTAAAATCAAAGTTTTGAAGGGCTCGAAAGTATCCTGCTGCACAAGCTCTAGTTTCGCCATCCCATTCATCCGTGTCTTCCATCATGGACTTAAACAAACTTGTCAATTCATTTTTGCAATTGAAAACCACCTCAATTATTCTATTCCTGTAATTCCACCTTGCGTTAGAAACTGACGGCAATCGCCTTTTAACTTCACGGTCTAGAGCTTCTGTTCTTTTCGATGATTTTGAGAAAAAAGAAGATAAACCTGAGATTGTTTCAAAGAACACTTTACATTCTTTTATGAAATTAACGGATTTTTCCAAAACTAGATTAAGTCTATGTGCATAACAGTGCACGAATATTACCTGTAAATATTTCTGCTTAACGAGAGTTTGTAGTCCGCCAATTTCACCGGCCATGACTGGAGCCCCATCGTAAGTTTGTGCGACGAGTTTTGTACCACAATTGTAGTCATCCACATAGCGACACAGAACTTGAAATAACCGAGCAGATGTTCTGTCAGAGCTTACGTCTAAGAAACCTACAAATCTTTCTTCTACGTTACCTTTCGAAGTGACATAACGGAAAACGGTCGAAAGCTGAGATTTGTTAGAAACATCCATCGTTTCATCCATTATTACAGCAACAAACGCACTCTCCTTAACTTCTTTCTTTATTTCGTTCATCATGTGAGACGAAATGCACTCAATAATATCATTTTGGATGTCGTTTGATGTTCCTGAGAAAACTGTAGAGGTTCGCAGGTGATGATTCAGTTTATCGTCAGTTTCGGCCATTAAATGAAGCAGTTCCACATAGTTCCCTCGATTCAAGGAATCGTTGGTTTCGTCGCTTCCTCTGAAGGGTAATTCTTGTGTAGCTAAGTAGCGAGTGGCGCGAATTAGACATTCTAAAATATATCTATTTCTTTTAACGTTGTCATTGTACTTATCCACAGATCTCTTAAAAGCTTCGCTCAAAGAAAAATCAATCCTTGTTTTACCAAATGAAGCTAGAGAACACATTGATGCAATAGGCTGCTTCGAGATCTCGTGCCGTCCCCTGATGGTTCTGAAGTTTTCCATGTTATCCACACCTGAATTCCACACGTTTTTTTCACCCGAAAATAGAGTACATGGCCAACAAAACAGTTTTGACAACTGCGCACATCCACATAACCACGGATTGTCGTTATACCACGAAACATTGAAATGTCGGTCATATCCAGCAGACGACTTTGTTTTTAAATCGTTCAAAATAGGCGTTGGCCTTCCTTTCGTCACAATTTCGCTTTTTTCTGCAAAAGAACGCGAACCAAAAGATTTCTTCAAAATATCTTCTATCGCACAATTACACACACTGTTCAGATAGGACGAACCAGACACCTCGGAACTCAGAGCAAGCTCCATTTCGCTTTTTAATTAATTTACAATGCCCGAAAACAACACAAAGACGAAAGACACCACTCACAAAAATCGCACTGCACAGTCCCTCCCGCCAACCGTTGTTTACTTTTGTAACACGTGAAGCACTCCGTCTTCCTTGACCCCCTCTCCTCTCAGCATCGGCGCTTTCCCAATAGCCAATATTTCCTTCGGAACCTTACACTGCAATAAATCTAGTTCTACTAGTGTTGCCATCTTAGTTATTTTGAAACCAGATTTGCCTAAATCTTGAAACTTTTCATTTCAATTAAGATGTATGTATTGTCCATTTTTTTCCACTACGAAGTGGATGTAAACAAAAGCACGTGTTCTAGAGAATGCCAGTGCAGCCCTATTGGTGGATTCTGGCAGTAGTCCCTCCGCAGACCTTTTGCACCCTGATAGATAGTCCATTCAATGCCGTCTTGAAACTAGAGTAATACAGCATTGTATGCTGTTGAAAGCATTTACTAGCCTTATCCTTGCTTATGAATTCATAACCATTCTTTAGTAAAGCACCTTCGGTGACATTCACTCATTCAAATTAACGAAATTCCCGCTACTTGTCCGTCACTCTGTGTTGTGCAGTGTTGCAAATTCGCAATATTAAATAAAGTCTATAATCTTGAAGCACCGGACTAGACAGAATCAGAAAACATGATTTAGACTGACAGTGACTGACATGGGAATCTCTAGATTACACACGTGTTGATGTATATACCACAAACACGCACACACTACTTTCAACTTCATGCGTTTTATCTAGAATGGTAAAACCAACACACTGCAAAAGATTGTAGGGAAACCTTTGAGAAAGCCAAAGTGGTTGGTGCAAATACAACCAGTGATGCTTAAAATCGTACGGAATGTTACTTTAGCATTTATTAAATGATCCACCTACGCTTCCTTTCCTTTACTTTCCACATAAAACATGCTCAGATTTCAGGAACCTGAATTCCCCCAGCTTGTCAAAGAAAAATGCCAGATGCATACACTGGCAACTGCTTCCATGAAGGAATTTGTAGAGGGCGGGGACACAAGCTTTTGGCGTTACAGATGGGCAAACTGTGCCATTCAGTGTTGCTACCCGACCTTTATAGAAACATCGTTACAATTCGGTAATATTCCAAAGATGTTATTGTATCTAATTGCTATATAGCCAATTTCGCAACTACAAAGTTTTATTAATGTTCCAACAGGGGTGTACGTAATAAGACCTTCACATTTCTTGTATCTAATTCGTAAGGGAAAAAATAACATAGTTGGAGACACTACTTCTCGTGGTCAAGAATCTTCCGAAACACGGCTATTTATAGCTTTCCTCCCCTCGACCCTGCAAAACCTGCCCTCCTCTCCCTTGCAGTGTGGTGGTTCTCGAGATTTTGCGTAGTGTTTATAGGTTGTAAATATCATTGAATGTTGATGTGGCTTCAACAGCAAGTGTTACAAAACATCTACATATGAAACTTTGAACAAGTGGCGATACCAAAATTGCGGTGGATCCTGAGTATTGTGTTGAATCGTTAAGTTCTGAACAGGTGTCTTAAAAACAAGCATTTATGCGGCCTGCAAGGAAATTCAGCCGAACAAAAACGCGGATGGCACATTTTAGCCGATTTTGGACTTGCTGCCGTTAGCAGGAAAGTGGATGTTCTTTTTCTTCATGGATATGAGTTTGTCTACGCAGGTTAAATTATTGCATGATTCATTTGGTTTATTTTACTTAGCATTTCTGTCACACTTGGTTAATCGCGAGGATGAGTGATGATATGGTGAAATTGATGAAATGACACTCACAAGGAACATCAATGCCCAGGCCAAGATTCAAACTCGGGACTCCTGGCGTTGTAGCGCACAGTGATAACCACTCTGCTACAACGGACAGCTGTGTGAATTCTTCTTACATGGTATATTACCACTGACGAGAACTGACATCGTTGGTAAGTGTTTACCTCTATTCTATTATATTTTCTTCATCTCTCGTATTTACAACAGTGTTCATTTTAAAAACTAATATTTGCACATTTTTAAAAGTCACTCTAGTTTCGAAACGTTGTGGAAAATACTGACACTGAAGCTAACACGTGCGCTGGGAGGGAGGGGCAAGTGCTGGCGAATAGAAAGTGGGCACCGCGCGCATTAATACAAATTTCGGTAACTTATTGGCCACACCTACTTCGTTTTAAAGCTGGAAACAGTATAGAGTAGGTGTCTTCATTTGTTTCCTAACTACTCTCATTCCCATGTTTCGCTAAATCCACAGAAATCTCATCTCTGATACCACTACTATTTCGTATATTTTACGTTCCTTGCTACCTTTAAGACTTTCGCTTTATAGGATAATCGTAATCGTGACGATGAGGATGCATGGTGAGTTATTGAAATAAAATTATTATTTTGTGTATGTAATTATTAATTTTTATATAACAACAAACATTGAAATAACCATTTCTTGCTGAGGATTCGAACCTGCGACACTTGACACTTTAGAGCGTGCTAAGATAACAATCTTGAAATTATGCTTGTAAGTAATGTTTTCATCCAAAAACAGTGCTGCTACCTCAAAAACATTGCTTCAATCCGAAATTATCGCATTCCTGCGTCAATCTCAATCGGCCCTTTCAACAATTATCAAAAATTCCTGTAACCGAAATAATATTATATGTGTGAAATATAGAATTTTAGGTTGACATTTTTAGAAGGACAGCGGACCCCTTGATCATACCCACCCCTCTCCTCTCCTTCTTGCCCATTATGTCGAAAAAGGACATAGAGGACTTTCGTAATCGCTGATATTTAGAGTAAATACAAAATATCACTTGGTAGTTTGTTTTCCCCAAGTGTGATATGATTTTTTTTAAATTTTGATTTGGCGATTTAAGTCCACTTCATGCACAGTAATGCTAATTGGGACAGTTTAAAGTTGGATCCGAACCACTTGTGCCTCCACTGGATATCGAACCCGGGATCCCTTGATTATAAGGCGGCGACGCTACCACTGCGGCATCGTTCCCCAGTGTGACTGGACACCTGAGTAAGATAGACCCGATTAGGCGACTTAGCTCTTTTCTGTCAATTGAATATGGCAACACTGCTCTGTTTCCTGTAAGGGTCACCGGCAACTGTGCCGGCTAAACAGACATGCTAAAAACCCGCCTCTTCCTCCCGCCGTAACAGCCTTTGCTGCGACGGAAAGTCTTCCTTGGGTGGGCTCAGGGTCCTTTCCCCATGTTGCCTGTGGAGGGTACCGGATCATTCCTCCGGATCAGTCTTCCGCTTTTGCCGGTGTCAGAAAAAATGTCAATCTGCAATGTTTACTTTACGACAATATTACCAGTTTATGTACCTAATAATATTTTAAGACGGGTTCTTCAATTCTTTACATTTTGGTGTTACCTGCGGTAACAGCAGCTACATGCACGCCACGCCTCTGCTACACACAATAGTCTGACAAAATAAATTGTTGGCTACTCAACCAGTACGCAAATTATTTAAATATACACTTTATCACTGCACGCAGAGTTATTTCAGTTAAAAAATTTACACTATAAATATATTCCACACAGCAGTTCGATCTAAGAAACTGTTTAAATGCATTTCAAGTTTGTACTGTACCGTTTGGCAGTCTCTGAATAAGAAGCACTAATTGCGGTTGTACATCACAACAAGGTATTTCTTCAGGTGATCAACCGACAAGTTATGTCTGCGATTGGACAACACATTTTTTAGAATTGAAAAAGATCTTTCAACCTCCACAGATCTTACCGGAGAATACTTAAAGCACGTGAGAACTTGTGGATCTAACTCAGTTTGTATATTTTCACCTTTCAGAACTTGTTGAATTGCCCTTAATTTGTCCAAGTCCTTATTAGCTGCAATAACTCACTGACATTTCTCACGAACAGCCTGACCTTTAGCACCTGGTACAGCACAAATTTGGTCAACTCCTGAATGAAAACGGTCCATCGAATTTATCAGTGTTTCACTTCTCTCTTCCAGTAATGTTATTGTGTCTGGCAAATTTGAATAATGGGTGGTGATGAATCCTAAGTCGTTTCGCACAACAGAATTGTTCAAAAGACGCTGTGTTACGCGAATTGATGTTGCATCATCTTCAGATAGAGAATTAATAATTTAACCACCTTCCGATAGTTGGTCGCGTAATATCGTATACTGCAGCAGATATCCAAGTACCCCTTCTAGTTAGTATTGGCTGTGGAGGCAAAGTAAGTTCAGGGGCTGTTTCTTTAAACAAAAGAACCCGGGATGGTGCTTTGAGGAATATTTTCTTAGCATTGGAAATTAAAAGAGTCAACTTCGGGAAATGAAACATGAATTTCCTCTGAAACTCGATGGAGAGCATGCGGGAGACATGTTATGTGTAGCATAGCAGGTAAAATAATTTTAAAGGCCTTTGCTGCTTTTTTCATATATGGCGCTGCATCTGTTACAAACAAAAGCACATCTTCATGCTTAACCACCATCCGGAAATTGTATGCACCGAGTTCACTCATGTCCCAATTTTAAAGAAAATGCCTAAAATAGGCAATATCTGGCATTTATGAAATAATATAGGCAATATCGTATGAAATAGGCAAAATTAAATTGCCTTTAAATGAAGCTAATCCCTCCCCGCAGGCCTTCGCAACATTCGTTTTCATCATATCTCTAACAGGAAAGAATAGGCATTTTGCCTAACATCCGGTCTCTAGTGATGAGCTAACAAGTAAGCATCTGCGCATGCTCTGTTTTATCAAGATCAATATGTGAGCCCAGGTGTTCCAAAGGTGCAGGTTTATTAACCTTTTGAATATGCTTCAAAAAAGTGGAGAAATAAGGAGGTGCTCAGTTATATTCATACAATCCACATGAATTTATCCTGTAGCATACAATTTTATGCTCTGACCATTTTGAATTCTCACAAAGTAATTTTACACTGGTGTATATTATTTTATGGTTGTTGTGTTAAGTAGCCAGTTCAGTCTTCTTTACGTGCAAGAAAATCTGATTTTCAGTTTCGCTGCATTACGTTTTTTTCATACTTTTCTTGTTTCAGTGATGCTTCAGCACGACCACCTACAGGACAAATGTCAAATCTCTGTGACATAGGAAGCCGCTCTATTTTTACTTCTGAACAGGACATATTCAGGGAAAATGTGAGAAAATTTTTTAGGGAAGAAATGGTTCCACACAGAGCAAGGTATGTACGGTGGGAGCAAAATGATCATAACTTCAGTTGTTACTTAAATTCATTGGTTATTTTCATGTCTTCAGATATTATAATTTATTTCTATCCAGATACCTGCTTGATCTTGTTATTTGATTCTTTCATAAGAATTATGTGCTAATGCACCCTTTACAGATTTTAATAAACAAACAAATCATAACAGTTATGGATGTATTTCATGCCACCCCTAGTTAAAAGAACATAAATATGAATGCATACGGTGTATTGGTTTCTCTCTCTAACATAGTTTGGATACTATTCCAGATCTCAGTTTGTCACCTTCAAATGTAATTCTAATATTTCTCCCCTCACCCTCTGCCAAATTTTTGTGTTTACATTTTCAGTATATTATAGTTAAGAAATAATTATGTATATTAATTTTATATCTTGTGCAGGTCCAGTCCTGATTAGCCTCTGTGCATAAAATGGACTTAAAACAATAATTCAACAATATAGTATCACACTTAAAAAAAAACACTTCCAACTGGCTTTTTGTGAAGCAGTTTAACCAGCTCTTATAGGTTTAGAAATATGAACTCAGCCATAAAAACTGAACTAAATTCAGTGATACAACAATGCTTTTTGCAAACAGAATCTGTCAAGTGGCTTTTCATTTGGTGATTTGTTGTCCAGGCATCAAGTTCCATTGCCACTGTTTCTTGGCTTTCGAGACCAGAGTCTGCTACTATTCGACTAAGCAGGAGCTTAAAAATAAGTCATGGACTAATAAAATATTACATTGATTGAGTTATCAGTACTTTATGGATAAATCACTATGATATGACATTTGCTAACAATCATTTCAGCTTTGCTAATTTATAGTGAATGTATTTATTTGGGTTAGAAGTACCAATGAATTCAGTTTAAGAGTATTTATTTATTAAAACATAACTGGAAACATGTTTCTCTCCAGGTGGGAAGCTGAGGGTTGTTTGAGTCGTGACATCTGGCAGAAAGCAGGCACTCAGGGGCTCTTGGGAATTACCATCCCTGCAGAGAAAGGAGGGATTGGCGGTACTTTTTCTGATGCAGCTATTGTCATTGAAGAACAGTAAGTCACTTGTTTTCATCTTTACCGGGTGTTTCAATAAATTTTATATCATTTTGTAATCTAGTAACATTACCAATTCTCGTGCAAATTATGTGAAAATTTAATAGTATGTGTAGAAACACCTCAAAAGTCAATGTGTAATGTGGCACCAACTGCAATGCAGATATGGACATGGTACAAAAAGTTTAAAGGCCAAAGGATCTGGACGTCCACCAGCATGGGACGATATAGTCGACCGGGTTCGGGGGACATATGTGCGAGGTCCCAGGAAGTCCATAAGAAGAGCAAGTCAGGAAAAACCAGATTCCTCCTACGACAGTTCGGCATGTCATAAGGAAACACTTGCAAATGACATTCTTTAGGCTGCAGCTCGTTCTGGCCTTAAAGACAGATGACAAGCAAATGCGCAAGCAATTCTGTGTCGATATATCGTTCACCAGACCTGGCCCCTTGTGATTTTTTCCTCTGGGATTATGTGAATGGCCTCATCTATCTCCCTCCTCTTCCTACAAGCTTAGAGGAACTCCAGCAGAGAATCACCGTTGCACTGGAGACTGTTACCGCATATGGAACATTTGTGAACAATCATTTGTAACAACCACAAACCTTTGAATTTCTTATTCTAATTCTTATGCATAAATTTTGTTGAGTTGAGCATTAAAGCTGTGTAGTTTCCTTTACCTTGACTAGTTACTGAGATATTTACATGTGTAATGTTATCAATTTTTTTTAAACACACTGTATTTTTGAGACATATTTGTTCCAAGTGTGCCATATATGTGTTATTCCCAGTTATTCATTTGGATTTCTCATGAAGCTTTTATTGTTATTCTTAACAGTTGATGTTAACAAGTTCAAGAGTTCTGGCTGGAATCTTGGAGAAAAGTAAAATTATCTTTTTAATGCCACAAATTTCAACATGTTTGGAAAATAGATTCCTATTTCAAATTCACATTTAGTTCCACAGTGGATGTTATTGCATTTTTGCAATCCATTTTTTAACAATAACGATAAAAAAATCACAAAATAGGATGTAAATGCTTCGTGACCTACAGTCCCGAAAGAAATGATCAACAGTTTGCCAAAAGAAGCCTTTGTCAGGCCAACAATAAGGTAACCATGTGCTGGAAAGGTGTGGAATGTTGCATATAGTCTCTGAAAAGAGCCAGAAGATGGGACTAAAATTGTGCCCAACCAAGATGGTATAAATATGTGACGAGGTAACACAGGTGTCAATCAGCCATCAACAGAGAAATATGAATAAGAAATAAGTGTAATAATATCGTACAAGTTATTGTATTTGAAAAGTAATTAAGGTTAGATAAACCTTCTTAAACATTAACATCAGTAGCATAACACATCCTGAGAAGGCCGAGGGCAGCCATTTTGTTAGCAAGTCTTATCACTGTGTCACATAAAGATGTGGGGCAGTTTTCTACAACTATAGAATAGAGTGGTCTTTATTTAATCAGGCTTTTTCGGCCTAGTGGGCCATTCTTACAACCAACCCTATGTAAAGATATCACATGTGTCAGACCTCCTAAAGAATTTACTTCATATTTTTTGTTGTTCTAATTTGCAATTTCAGGGCAAGGGGGAGGGGGGGGGGCGTTAGGAAATAAAATGTTATTCAGACTGTCTGGTTAACCTTATCTGTTTCAAATGTTTTTAGGTATAGTTAACATTCCCAGTGCTAAATTTTATATAAATTGAGACACTGTATTTGGGAAGGATTCGTACCATCTAGCACAATGTGAGAAACTATAATAAAAAAAAGAATGCTCCCATGTATATTGCAAGTATTTGTTATATATACAGCTACATTTCTGTACTATGCACTGAAAATAACACTTCGTAAGATGTAAAGAAACCATTAAAGTTCAAACCCTTTCTTTCCCCTCCCATTACACCCTCTTAATCCATGGTGGTTGTATTTCTTTAAAAGATATTGTTCCTTGTAGCTTGATCAAGCAAAATGTTCTATCACTGATGATTTTTTCATGCTTGAAATTCTGTATTTGAGACCCACACTAAAAGATCTTTATTAGAAAACTATATGAGAACAGTAAAAAAGCAGTGTGACATTTTTAGATAGATATGCTAACAGTTGGGCTGAAAAGTTCGTAGGCTAACATAGTAAAAAATATATTTTTGACAAAATTCGATTTTATTATTCAATATAGTTGCCTTCGAGGGCGATACAACGATTATAGCGGTCATACAATTTTTCGATGCCATTTTTATAGTACGATTTCTCTTTAGCCTCAAAATAGGCCTCAGTTTCGGCGATTACCTCTTCATCAGTGCTAAATTTCTTTCCAGCGAGCATTATTTTAAGGTCTGCAAACAGGAAAAAGTCACTGGGGGCCAGATCTGGAGAATATGGTGGATGGGGAAGCAATTTTATTACGGTTGAATATCGCTAAACATTGCTCCGAATCATCAAAACGTTGTTGCTTTTGATCGATTGTGAGCACGCGCGGCACCCATTTTGCACACAGCTTTCGCATGTTGAAATATTCATGCACAATATGTCCAACACGTTCCTTTGATATTTTTAAAGTCTCAGCTATCTCGATCAACTTCACTTTACGATCATTTAAAATTATTTTGTGGACTTTTTTGATGTTTTCGTCGGTAACAGCTTCTTTGGGGCGTCCACTGCGTGCATCGTCTTTGATGCTCATTTCGCCTCGTTTAAATTTAGCAAACCACTTCTCAACGGTTGATTTTCCTGGTGCAGAGTCCGAATAATGTTTATCAAGCCAAGCCTTGGCTTCAACAGTATTTTTTTTTGCCAAAAAGCAATGCTTTATTAACACACGAAATTCTTTTTTATCCATTTTTTTCACAATAACAAAAGCTGTTTCACTCACAATGCTATATCTCAGGAACTAATTATCCGGCAGCTGTGAAATTTATACATGTATCTTTTGAAGGTTAGTACTAAGTAAAAATCACATGGATTTAATTCTAGTAACGCCATCTATGAGTCAGCCTACGAACTATTCAGCCCAACTGTTAATTAAACGTATTGATGTACATAAATATTCATAAGCTAAACATAAAATATTGGCAATATTGACGACTAGAATATACTGACAGGTACTATATATATTTTTCCCATAAATTTGGAACTAGGTGAAACCTTTCTTCACCTACAAAGTAAAATATCTCATGTGTGTGCCAGTAAAATCTAAAGCATGTGGGTCCCGGGTTCAAATCGTGGCCTGGATGTTTCTGCGTGTCCATTCATCAATTTCATCATATCATCACTCACCCCCATCTTTGCAATTAATGAAAAGTGGCACAAAAGAAAAGTAAAATAAATCAAATCAAATCTAAAGCATGTTGATAACAGGAGACTTGAAATTTCTCCTTATATTTACATGAAAATCAATATTCTGTTTTATAATTAGCACCCAGTTTTAGAAATGGAACCCCCACATCATAAATACTGGGTGCACTTGTTACAAATTGAAGTAAATATTTGTATGGATTCTTTCCAGAGCTTATGCAGAAAGACTAGGCCTCAATTTCAGTGTCCATTCTGATATAGCTTTGCCGTACATTGCCAAATATGGGACGAAGGAGCAGATTCAGAAATTTATTCCAGATTTAGTTGCAGGGAGACAGATCTTAGCAATAGCAATGACTGAGCCTGGAGCTGGGAGGTAAGCTGTGTGTTCTTTGGTGTTTATATGAATTCATAATGTAATGTATAACATTTATGTAGGTACCTGAAAAATTTGTGTATAAAAAGGAAAGAGTGCATACAATTTAACAAAACTAAAGTTTAACAGTATTAAGTGAAGGTAAATTATGTGTGTGTTTGGGGGAGGGGGTTGTCAAGTTAATGTAAATCATAAAATTTAGAAATATCATACAAATACTACGGTTTTTCTATATCTTCTAAAACATCTCTTGAAGTGTTAATTGACTTCTACTGACATTGTCCCTTACTACACACCCCATACTACTTTTGATGATACAGATATTTATGTCATGCATGAAAAAATACACACCATTCAGTCATAGTGCCTACAGTACATTCCACCTCTGCCCGAAGCAATAAAACTCACCTTCGTTCCCAAAAATTGGGAGCTGTTGACCTTTGACGCAGATGTGGAAGGGGCAGTGAAGGTACAGATAAAGAAGTTCCCTTATAAAAGAACTTTCTAAATTCTAGAGAATCTTCTACCTAGACTTTGGCTCATAAACAAGATGAATGAATGTAATACGAACTTTTACGAAGGTGCCTTATTGGCCGAGTATGTTGAGTATTCTTCAGTTATCTGGGATTGACTTTTTCTGCCTGTCTGAACATATCTGTTCCCTTGTGTTGGTCTTTCCCACACATTTATTTTTATCATTCATCCTCATTGTTGCAAATATCATGAAATAGAGGAGTTAAATAAAAGGAGGGGAAAATGAAAATGCACAAAAACTCCATATTTCAAAAGAAAATACAAGAATTCCTAAAAAACTTTCATACTTACACTTGTAAAAACAAAATAAACTATAAAAAGTATACTTTTTTTATGAAATTCAAGTGTATGATTTTTAATGTCCCTATATACATTCATAACAAGTTAAAAAAAGAGGAAAAACACACCAGAAACTTGAAAAATTTAAATTTTCTTGGCCACGAGCTAGATTGTCAGTGATAGAAAGAAGATCGCAGAAAATTTAGACCTAGTACTGGCAGTGGTGCAGGTCGAAAACTTCTGTTTACGCTATCTTTTTCTATCACTGATTATGCAGCTTGTGCCCACTTTTATCCACTATACATATACATGTATGCATATACATGATTATGCATGCAATATATATATGTTACACTTACTTAATAGCCCTTTCAGTCAATACCGATCTCCTCTTGTAATCTCACTGCACTGTCTTCCATCTTTTCTTTCAAGCTGACAGTACAGAGAAGGTACATATTATCAAATGTTTTATTTGTTGGTGAGTATTCCTTTCTCTATATGAATATTAGTAAGGAACAAGTGTGAAAATAGTAACTTATATTGTGCAAATTGGATATTAAAGTCTAAATATTTCTAGAAGGATTCTATGATATCCTTAATTAATGGAGGACTCTTAATAGGTTTTGCGTAGAAAATCAAGCTTTGGAGTGGATATTTGTTTTCTAAAAACATAGAAATATGAATTACACCTTCATGTTCATATCTTATAGGTAAAGTTGTTTTGCTGATTTATCTGTCCGTACCGATACAGGAGCAATTAATGGGCATCTGTAGTTGTGTAGTAGAAACTATGCTACCTTGTATTTAAAGGGTTCCAAGTCTGATCAAGTCTGGTGGAAATGCAATAAACGGTGGTTTGTATCTTAGTTTAACCTCCTCAGGACAGCTGATACCTATACGTACCACCATGTGTATCATACTCAGGATGGCTGCTACCTATATTGCCGGCTGAATATGGTGATGTTTTATGTCCATCCGCACTAATTTTTCAGAAGAGCTGATTGAAGTTTGATGCTTGTTGATTTTTAATACACTGCAAAATTTGTGCAATCATTTTATTATTGTTGATAATTCACACCACTTGACATCCACATATATCGCTTTAGAACATGACTCTAAGGAAATTTTTTTCTCCATTAAGCTAACCTTTTGGTGTTGATAAAATTAGCAATTTCATTGTCCTTGGATCAGTGTAGTTTCTTTTTCAATATTGAAAGAAAATAATTGTATTGTAACTATTTCCAGTGACTTGCAAGGAGTGAAATCTTATGCTAAAAAGGATGGGGATGATTACATTCTAAATGGAAGCAAGACTTTCATTAGCAATGGAAGCATGTGTGACGTAGTGATTGTGGTAGCTGTTACAAATAGAGAAGCGAAGGCAGCTCATGGAATCTCCCTCTTCCTTGTTGAAGAAGGGATGCCAGGATTTAACAAAGGACAGAAACTGAAGAAGATGGGGCAGAAATCTCAGGTTGGTAAGCGATAACATGATCTCATTTTCATACATATTGATTGATTTTTTTAAAAAATTATGAAACATTCAATTATGCAAAATTAAACTTATGGTTTTATTTTTAAAATTTATATGAGCTTAGTTGAAGAGTGGAAGAACTATTTGATACCTCAATCAGGGCCGGATTAAGGTGGGTGCTATTGATGCTGCAGCATTAGGCCCATTCCTGAAATAGGCCCAGATGAAAATGCGAGAATTTTCCGAAAGCTGAACAGTTTTCTTTTGCTGTATTAACCTGAAAATAAACCTTAGCATGAAATTTGGAACCCCAATTTTGGACGCCTAAACACAGCATTACTTATTATACAGTTACTATTATTCTTTGCACTGTGACGTAACGATAACGTCGTTGTGTTTATTGTTCACCGAAGATTTCAAGCTTCAGGCCCAATTTCATCTTAATCCGGCCCTGACCTCAATCATCCAATGTCAGACACCTTCTCAGCAGTTTTGATCATTACTGCATTCTTCCATTCAAAGTGACTGTTAATGACATTAATGATAAATCAGGTGAGGCCAGGCTGGCTCGGTAGCTCAGTGGTTAGAGCAATGGCACGGTATGCCAGAGACTCTGATTCGAGTCGAGCCTACATTTTTCGCTGAAAATTTCTATGTAGTACATCTCCTGTGTGTGCCTAATCTACAATTATTTCAAAATGTACTGTAATGCCCAGGAGCCACGGAAGTACTACAGAGGTTGTTTCCGATCTATGGTGACGATTTTAAACTGCACCTACCTTAAGAGAAACCATGTCACCACCATCGAGAGTGCTCTATTTAGTGGCCCTGCATCTTGGCAATTGCCCGACAGCAAAGTTTCCACTGTAGGAGACTGATACGAAGTGTAGTCATGTCCAGCTTCAACCACTCCTCCTGACAGGCTTTCCATAGCCCTTCAATGGTGCAGGGTCGCCAGGAGACCAGGTTCATTTTAGTAGGCCGAAGGTGCAAAAGTCCATCGGTGGGGCATCAGGTGACTTCACTGGAATGTCTGTGAAAGGAATGGCACGAATTCGAGTTTCTTCTGCCATTTGTTGGAGGAAGAGGTGGGTTGAGGGAGATGTGTGACTTGACGCCTTGTCTTGATGCACCCACACATGATTCTGGTCCCTCCCGTAGAGATGGGGAATGTCATGGCGATAAACGGGTGTCAGGACGTTAGCCTGATAATAATCAGAATTAACCTTCGTATTTTTGGCAACACGATGTATGGTCAGCTTGCCATTGGACGAGTATCCAGCAATGATCATGAAACCTGTGCCAAAATTTTCCTTACATTCAGTGAACCATCTTTGAAAGTCCCTCGCACCTGTCGATCGATAAAAAATTGCATGTGGCTTGAGACAGTCATCAAGATAAACATATTCCTCGTCCAATGTAACAACGAATTTGCACTTTTCACCTGACAGGTGCCGCTCATAAAGCTTTCGACAGTTGGTGTGATGTTCCTGGATGTGTTTTGGCAAGAGGTTATGAACATGCCCGGTTCGCGATACTTTTCTGTGTGGCTGGACTCCCTGGTGACCAGTTCCCTGACGAATTGTAGCTGTTGTGGGGCTAGTGGCAGACCGGGGGTTGGGCTGTTTCTGCCCCACAGGAATCATCAACACCGGTGATATGCCATTTTTGGACACAGTGAATCCACGCTCCTTGCACAGTTTTATAATGGCACTATAACTGTAGTTTCTGTCGAAAAGTGTAGTTATGTTAACCCTCCCAATATGCACTGATTTTCGGCAGCATTCTTCCCGATATGCAATGACCACACCTGTCACGCACAGTCAACGATCCAACGTGCCCACATGACTGGCAGCTTCATTCTCTTCCCGCTTGGTGGTGCTGCAAGAGGTGTGAAATTTCGTCACTAAATATCGGAAACAACCTCTGTAGTCGGTAAGGTGTCTGATGCAATGCAGGAGACCCGGGTTCAATTCCCAGGGTGGTAATCACCTTCAAAAATTGGCCAAGAACGAGAATGTGTGTGACCCTACATCCACATCCCCCTATCTGCCTTCATAGCACCGCAATGTGCACCTACCTACTCTAATACTCCATTCAGTAGGAACATAAAAATGTATTTTATTGCCTAACACAACACTAAAAGCACTCAAAGTGTTAATTGTTCAAAATGTTGAAGATTCAATGTGTATTAGTGTGTTCAGTTTTTTTAGTGATGTGTGCTGCAAAATAAAAACAACTTTCATATCACATATATTTCTTTTACACACAGTACTGGTGCTAAACTGTACACGAGTATTGTGTAGTGACTGGAAGATATTCAAACTCTAGATAAATATCAGCTTGTATTAGTGATTAATTTTCAACTAATGCTTTTTGATACTGATACATCGGTATGGTATCGGCTGAGCCCTACTTGTACCTTTTAAGTGTATAAATGTTTTGTTGTCTTATTTCCCAGTTTCTTTACAGGATTTGGCTGAACTGTTTTTTGAGGATGTACGTTTACCTAAATCAGCTCTTTTGGGAAACGAAAATGAAGGCTTCTATTATTTGATGGCTGAACTGCCCCAAGAAAGGCTATCAATAGGCACAGGGTCTTGTGCTCATTTGGAGTGGATGTTTGAGGAAACAAGGAAATATGTGAAAGAGAGGAAGGCTTTTGGAAAAGCTTTAATAAATGTGCAGGTAAAGCCCCCTTGTTGACTGCTATTTTATTTGTTAAAAATGTAGTTCAATTTTCAAATAATTTCATATACAACCTTGGTGACAATGAAGTTCGACCAGAAAGGAATACATGATTAAATGCACAGAGGCATAGGCGGTGGAATGGGTGACCCGCAGAAGTGACGCATGTGTGTAAGAGGAGGTGTGTGAGCAGGCAAGAATCGTGATGCCAGCATGTTGCACCCAAGGTCACGTAAAGAACGAAAACGGGGAACTATCCGCGTGACATTGAACTTCGACCAGGCACCAGACCCATACGGAAAATTCCAGATAGTGGCGCATTCGACGGAAGCATGACGTCAGGGACACGATAAGGGAGTCCGCCGTATATAAGCGCGTGCTGTGCACCGAGGAACCGCAGTGCATCATCACCATGGCCAGGGGCAAACCTATTGACAACACCGTGAGGAGAAGAGTGGTGGAGTTGCAACGGGATGGACTCAGTGAACGGGAAATAGGGCGCCAACTGAACTTACCCAAGTCAACCGTCCACTGCATCATCAAACACCACCAAAATACGGGTACTACAGAGCCAGGTAAGGCCCCCGGTCGAAAACACCTGCTGAGCGTGCGTGACCTACGGATATTTAGGCGCTATATCCAGACCAACAATCATGTTTCTGTGGCCAAATTACGACTGTGGACTCGAGAACGCTTTCACATTGAAGTGTCAACCGGAACCATTCGCCGTTACCTACAGCGATGCGGTTACCGAGTGTACAAGGCGAAACGTAAACCCTTCCTTTCCATGTTGAACAAAGGCAATCGACTACGGTGGGCACGAATGTACCGGGGATGGACATTTCGACAGTGGAACAGGGTTTTGTGGACGGACGAATCCATTTTCAATGTTGTGTATGGGAAAATACGGAAAACAGTCATTTCTCGGAAGGAGGAACAGAATGAAGCAAAATGTTATGCACGTCGGGTACAGAAACCTGCGTCAGTGATGGTATGGGGATGCATGACGGCATCTGGGGTTGGCCCACTACACGTCTGTGAGGGCATTGTGAATGCACACGCCTATACACGCATACTGGAGCGGCATCTTCCCACGGTGCGAAGGCACCTGTTCCACAGGCGGCGTCTCATCTTTCAACACAACAATGCCAGGTCTCATACAGCACGGCTGACAAGAGAATGGTCGACTCGCCATCACGTGCGAACTCTGCCATGGCCACCATCGAGTCCCGACCTCTCGCCCATTGAGAATGTGTGGCGTGTTCTTAAGCGACGTGTGCAACAGAGGGGACCCACGACAGTGGCTGCTCTTATCGCCTGCCTGCAGGAGGAATGGCACCGCATCGATGTGGAATACCTTGAACGACTCGTCCGCAGCATGCCCCGACGCATTGCCACAGTTATTCGCCAACGGGGCGGCGTCACACCATGGTAAACAGGATCTCCTCTAACAGTGGTCGAACTTCAATGTCACGTGTAGATGGACGAAAATGTTTTATTTTGTGTGAACACCATACATTGCTGCGTTGCAGCGGAAATTTATGTTTTCCTTTGTTCCATGTAGCCTGCTGAATAAAATATGTTCAGCATATGCATGTGTTCCCCTTCTTTCACAACGCACTCCTATATTTGTGCCTGGTCGAACTTCATTGTCACTAAGGTTGTATATTGTTATTGTGTAACAGCTGGGCTTTATCCAGAATTTTTCGTTTGGGGGGGGGGGGGTGTATGTTTGTGATCTATTTTAGGTTGATTAATTTTTTCATCAATATTTATAGTTATTATTCTGTTGTATTTAAGGATTGGGGCCATTATTTGTATTTTATTAGGTCTATGAATCTGGTATAATATATTAGATCTTTCCTAGTTGAAAATTCTTCATTTTTTAATAATAATATTATAATTATATACTATGCTGGGGGGAGTGTGATTTCTTCTCTATTTGTCTTCTGGGTGTTTAATTAATAGTTCATTTTATTACGGAGTTGTAAGAGTATATTTAGAGCTGAAATGACCATTAATTGGGCCTTTGTGAAAAATTTTAAGATGTTGTTGAGCACATTTGGGGAGGTGTTAGGGGGTTGTTGGGGGTGTGTGAATAAATCATTATGTAACAGTTCTGAATTTGAATTTAGAATATCATAAAATACATGAGTTGAATTATTAATTTGCTTGTCTTTCCCATACCATACATGAAATGTGTTAAACGGAATGACACACATTAAGAATATTAAAATAAACAATTTCTATTTCAGACTGTACAGCACAAATTGGCTGAAATGAAGACTGAAATATGTGTTGCACGAGCATTTATCGACCAGTGCATTCAACTTCATGATGCAGGAAAACTTGATCATGGAATGGCTTCAATGACAAAATATTGGTAAGGAGATGTTAGCACCAGGATATACATTTTCAATATCAAAACTTGCAATACGACACTCATTATTCCAAACAATATTTTTTTGGAGTATAATGAGTATCGTATTGCAAGTTTTGATGTTGAAAATTTATATCCTAGTGTCCCAATAGAAGGTGCCACAGATGCATTACAGAGATGGTTTATTGAGATGAAGGTTAACCCAGTGGAATCATGGGAAATGGTTCGATGGTTTACTGTATGTGCAAATTACAATTACTTTATACTTGATGGCAAAATTTATCAGCAAAGTAATGGTCTATCAATGGGAAACCCAGTATCCGGAATCATCTCCAGCATTTTCCTTCATTACATAGAATCTCCAATTGTTAATCAGATGTCATACTCTACGTCAGTTATGTAGATGATGTGCTAATTATTGCTAAAAATGAGAACACCATCATGGACATATTTAAATTGTTAAATAAATTACATCGTCGCATAAAATTCACTTGCAAACTCATGAATAACAATGTAATTTCTTTCCTTGATCTAAAAATTAAGACAACTGACGCAACAATTCAAACATCAGTCCATAGGAAAACAATTAGCAGGAGAAAAATCATGCATGCCAATTCAGAACATTCTCGTATTAAAATGGATAATATATTTTTTAAATTTTTCCTGAGAGCACAAAGACTATGTTCTAATAATAAGGATATTAAAAATTAAGAAGAAAGGCTTTTTAATATAGCAAAAGGAAATGGCTTTCACACTAACAGAATAAACCAAATCAAAAAAACAAGTAGCTAGAAATCTAAAGGAAAAGAGAAATACAGACAAAGATGAAAAATCTGGTGAAAAGAAATTTGTGTGCATTCCATTCCACAAGGGATTTTCACATAAAATTGCAAACATTTTTAGAAGATTTAATTTCAAGATTGTTTTTAGATCACCAAGAAGTTTGGAATGTACACTTCGCAACATCTTATTTGACCGCCCTGAAAAATTTCAAAGTCCGGAATTCGTAAATTTGACAGCATAGCGCTTCAGAGCCAACTAAGAGTAGCCAACTTTGCAACATTTCTTCTTCCTGAATGAAAACGCTCGTGATTTTTTTTCATTCTTTCACATTCCATTAGGTAAAGATACCCTAAAGCAGTAATAAAATATATGAGTAGACAAAAAAATGTTAAGTAGAAATACATATATTGAAAATATTTCAAGATTCTTCGTTCTGAATTTGAAAATAGGAAAATGTATGTGCATTGTGAAACACTGAACACGTTCTCATCCACCTGGAAAGAATTGCGGTCACATTTGAATGCAAGAAGACAAATTTATGATGATTTTATGCGAAATGTTTAGTAAAGATACCTTGCACAACACTAAACGATTCTGCAAAGTGTGTGTTTTCCTTGGTTCTTGGCGAAAAATGGTTCGAAACTCCGGCACAATGTTGCTTCAACTGAGATTAACGTGTTTTACTGAGCTTTCTGTCAGCAATCTCCTGGAGTAGTTGGTTAGATGACAGCACTTTCGTTCCTTTTACTGTTTTCGTCAAAATCGAAACATCGTAGGTTCAAATCCCACCCTTTCCTTATTATTTTTTCCTTTTTATTTACCGAGTCGAAGTGTTCTAATAACGTAATATAATATTATATGATATTACTGTAAATATTTATGCGATGCGTGCTCAGTGGCGGCGATTGGGTTTCAAAACTAATGGGGCAAGGTGGGTGGAGGGTAAGGACAGTTTCTTTCCCTTGGTAGATAATGTTTAGCATAGTGCTGGGTCATCTGCCCCTCCACACTCCATATTCGTCGCCACTGTGCATGCCTCAAGTAATGCTTCTACTAATGTTTTTAATCTTTCAGTGATTGGCAGGATTGTAGGAAATACTTTTCCCTTCATTCAGCTGTTATAAGTTAACACATATTAAGAACTTACATGTCAACTTTCTGCATCCGGAAATGCTGGACATAAATCGCATAAATATCAACGAAAATATCCAAGAAACGTAGATAAGCATTCTCATCCAAAGCCGTTTACTTCCCGAAAAAGATTTTGCAAAGAAGTAGGTTTGAACCCATTCCATAAGCAAACCATCCCCCTACACCACACTGTTCACGTTATTTTATGCACTCGGTTCAGATCCCACTTTAAACTGTAGGTCCAGTCCCGATTAGCCTTACTATGCATAAAGTTGACTTAAAACACCAAATCAACCAATTCATCTCCTTTTTGAGTGGGCCTTCTATGATACTTTAGTCGGTCAGCATCCGAAAATACAGTTCTGCTTCGCGTATACCAGAGTGTAATTGCATTTAATATTGTGACTAAAACTAAACTAAACCCACAGCACTACAGCCCTTTGTAGGGCCTTGGCTTACCTACCGACTGCTGGTCTCCCTCCCACACTGTTCCTCCGTCACCTGTTATAACATGGAGGTCTTAGACCAGTATTGGGGTGACGAGTGATCAGCCCTACGAACCCCCAGCCGTTGTTGTAGGTCTTCTTGACCGGGTTACGCTCACTCACTCGGAGCTTCCCAATTTCCTCACGATGGTGGGTTGCCACCGGCCCTATACGTAGGCTGAATAAATTCCGACCAGAGCCGGATTCGAACCTACGCCGCAGCGAAATATTGTGACTAATTTTACTTTAAAACTACAGATTCGGCGATAATAGTGACCAGAAAAAGAACCTCAAAGTAGATATTCACACGAAGTATTTTAATCCATTGCCAAACATTTCAGTTAAGAATAATATTATGCTTTTCCATTGACAGTATTTTCGATTCATGGTGAATTTGCTAAAAGGAAAATATGTAAGTTTTACTAGTAAATGCGTTTAAAATGCACAAAACAACAGGGGAGGAGAAAAATAAACCTCAAATATAAGTAAAAATGCAACAAAAACTGTTAAAAATACTGACAAATAAACTAAAAGCCAAAAAAGGCCGAAAAATGGAAAAAATGTTATATAGAAAGTGTTTTCCATCTCTAACTGAAGGGAAACGGACATGATATCAGGTTTAGCATTGTTTTTAAGGGTCAGAAAAAAAGTTGATTTTTCATCAACTTCCGGACCCTAATTAGTAATTATGACCATTGAAAAAGTTGGAGGTAGCTTACTTAAAATTTTCTCGCTGAGGGATCGTATCGTCCCATATCTCCACTTCATAATAAAGAAAAACATCAAGTTCATATTTCGAAAATGACTTGGAGTTTTCCACCACGAAAATATGTTTTTCATAGTTTGAAGTTCGTTAGTATTATCTTTCAAGGTTTCAATTGTTTTAATTTCACACGTATTTTATATTTCATACATTCCCCTCTCTTTTCATACAGTCTTTGGAAAAGAGCTGAAGTTTCTTGTCAAACGGGGTCTGGTTCAAATGACTCCTTTTCGCTCTCCTGTTCCTACTTTAAACAAACAACAAACTACTTCGTAACTAAACGATTGCTTGTTCAAAATGCGGAATTTTTATACAATTTGCAAAATATGACAAAACGCCAATAGACATGTTCATCATTTTTCCCTTTCAGCATTTCTCGATTTTATCTGAATTCGTTTATTCATGAAAATTGCCATGAGGAAATTATAGATATGACATTATGTGTGAATTGGTTTCTTCAAACTGGTAGCAAATTTTAACATGAGTTACCTGGAGAAGAGGTAGCGTGCTTGATTCTTACGAGGGAGGTCGTAGGTTCGATTCTCCACCTAGGCAGGATTTTTTTCAGGAGTATATCGTTGGGTGTAAAGTTTATCCACCGTGCTAAGAAGTTAACATTGGTCTCTGTATTTCACGAGAGGAAAGGAAATAGTAAGAGAAAGTTATTTCGATGATAGGAGAAAATCACATGCCACGTGGAATGCGCAGAATGAAGTTACACAGAGCTAAGTCTGTAATGGTGGTTTCGAATATTGCAAAGTTAGTGCGGAACGTTTGTTATATCTGATACTCGTACTTTCTGTTCAAAGAAGACAAACATTTTAGATACAAAGCAGTGAGGAATTAACGATCATTATGAGGTTTTGAATTTTTTGTTTGGCACTCACTATATAAATACTTATTAGTAGTTTCTTATCGAATCGGCCTTCGTCGCAATAAAAATGTATTTATGTTAATTAGCGATTTACTATTAGATTTAGACGCATGGCAAGATGGTGGTGAGGGGATTGACAACAGTCATTACGAAGGAACGGACATAAAATTACCAATCTTAGCAATTCGAACTCATTAAACGCTCTCCTTCGTTACAGTACTGCACTACATCGCTACTTAACATAACTGTATATCTTTTTTTAGTATATCGAAATCAAATAATCAATATTTTAGGTGTCAGTGAAGAACAAACAATACATAACTTAAATAACATTACATTTTGCATCCTGAATACATATATGTGATTTGTGAATTAATCATGATGTGTGTGTTAACACAACATATGAACAATAACTAAAAAGAAAAGTTTTAACATTAAATCCTGGAAATCTCTAACTTCTAAGGGGAAATACGCGCAGAAGGGACGTCCCTCAAGTGTGCATCGGATTCATTTTTTAAATATTCTAATATCAACGGTATCTGTTCTGTTCTAACTAACTAACTAACTCCCTAGCCTTCTTAAACCCGAAGGTTCATGGGTGCAGCAACACAGGCCTTCCATCTTTCCCTATCTTGAGCAAGTTCTATATACTCTTTTCCATCCCTACCGATTTCCTTTAGGTCCATCTCAACGTTGTCCCTCCATCTTCGTTTTGGCCTTCCTACAGGTCTCTTACCATCAGGTTTGCCAACAAGAATCCTGTAAACTCCTCTTTCCTCTCCCATTCGTGCCACATGGCCTGCCCACCTAAGTCTTCTTGATTTAATTATTCTAATAATATCTGGACATGAATACAAATTATGTAGTTCTAAATTATGTAACCTTCTCCACTCACCTGTCTCCTCATCTCTTTTCGGTCCAAAGATTTTCCTAAGGATCTTATTTTCAAATACTCTCAATTTATGTTCCTCTTTCAATGTAAGGGACCAAGTTTCACACCCATATAATACTACAGGCAAAATTACTGTTTTCTATATTTTAACTTTTAGTTTCTTAGATATTAAACAAGAAGACAAAAGTTTATGAAGAGAGAAGTAACATGCATTTCCTGAATTAAGCCTACTTTTTATTTCCTCTTTAATATAATTTTCATTTGTTAATATTACTCCTAAGTATTTGAATTTGGAAACTGTTTCAAACGAGTTGTTATCAATAATTAGATTTTGATTATTATTACCTAACACTTGTTTTCGGCCTGTAAGCATATATTTAGTTTTCTCTTTGTTAACTTCCAAACCTATCTCTTTAGCAGTTTTGAAAAATATTTTAGCATTATTCTTAATTGTATTCACATCATCCCCCAGTAAGTCTACATCATCTGCATATGCTAACAACTGAGTCACACCATTTAATTTTAGTCCTTCTTTAGTTTCTTTTACCTTCCTTACAGCATATTCCAAGGCAAAATTAAAGAGCAATGGAGATAATGCATCTCCTTGTTTTAACCCATCATGAATTGTAAATTTGTCAGACATATTAATACCCACACGAATTTTACTTTCTGTTTCACTGGTGCATGTTTTTATCATACTAAAAAGCTTCTTAGGTATTCCAAACTCTACTAATATGTTATATAATTTATCTCTTTTGACCGAATCATATGCTTTTTTTAAATCAATGAATAGCTGATGGACATTTTGATTATATTCCCACTTTTTTTCAAGTGTCTGTCTGATGTGAAAAATTTGATCTGTAGTTGATCTGTTACGTTTAAATCCACATTGATAATCACCTATAATTTCATTAGCATATGGTGTTAGTCTTGTTAAAATAATGTTAGATAATATTTTATATGTTGTTGAGAGTAGAGAAATTCCACGGTATCTGTTCAGCAAACAAAAAAAGAAAGAGGAGAGGGTGGGATTTGAACCCGCGACCTTTCAAGCTTGATGAAAAATAAGGATAGCAGCGTCTAACCAACTGCTCTACGTTAACGTCATGACGTAATGCTCTTAAAAACATGTTGATGTTTATGAAGACTCCCACCTTCCTGTGTTTCAAGCACATTTTCTCGACAAGTCGTGTAAAATATATGTTTTTGAGAACAATTCGATATTATGCAAGGTATTGTAAATAAAATGTCGCATAAACTCCTCACAAATTTGCTTCTTTCTGCACAAACTTGATGGCAATTCCATCCAGGTGGGGAAAAAAAACTCTATTCAGTGTTTCAAACCCCCTAAATTTCAAGTCGGGCAACCAGAATCGTCAATATCCTTTAAGGTTCTTTTTCCAATTTATTATTTCTTTTTGATTGCGTATTATAATACCGGTTTATAGTTTCTAAGTTCATGGAAAGTGTTAAATTGAAAACCTATCACCGCAGTGTTTTTCGTCTAGTGGAAGGACATATTCAAAGTTGGCTACTCTCACCTGGAGCTGAAGTGCAATGTTGCTAAGTTTACGATTTCGGGACTTAGAATTCTTTCGGGGCGGTCAAATAAGATGTTGCAAAGTGTACATTTAATGAATTCAAAATGAGAAACTCTCTACCAGATGTGGAAACCACAGGAATATATAATATAAGTTGTTCATGTTCAAAGGATTATGTAGGACAAACAGCAAGGATAATGGCAATAAGATGGCACGAACACGATTTGGATATTATAAATCTAAACCCAAGAACAAGTTTGTCAGCTTACATCATCGAAGCATTTGATTAAAAAGAGAAGGGTTTTAAAAAGATTAACGGGAAACACAGAGTTGAATGTCTGGGAAGCTTCGTTCATTGCAGAAGAACACTGGAATAAATTAAATAATGAAAATGGCAAAATAGATCCAGTATGGAGTTTTCTTTTTCACAAATGGAGTAAGCCACCATCTTTAAAATTTAATGTAACAGAAAACATCAAGAAACTTTGTGAAAACAATGATGACTTTGAATTACCTGATGATATTTGGGATTCATAATTTTAAATAAAAAATAATGTGATCAAAAATTTTTATCTGAAATAAAAATAAAACAGACTGCTTCTTTCACAGTTAGGTTGCTATATTACAACAATGTAACATTGACAACATCCATTATATAAGGGATTCTTTTTGTTTAAAAAATTGCTAACCATTGTTATAACTATCTTTAGTCAAAATAAAAATAAATGTCTGATGAAGGAAGCGTGTGTTCTCCTGAAACGTCACAACGAAAAACTGTTTTCTTATACTTGTAATAACCATAAACTACAAAGAAAATAATTCTACAATGCAAGCAATGTGTACATACAAGAAAAACTATTAATATATTGAGGTGACTACTTTTCAGAGTGCCTTGAATAAAGAGTAAACAAATGTATGACGTAGGTAGTCTCCCCTAGTTTTCTTTAATTTTTTATTCACCTTAATTAGACCTAATTTCAAAGTTCAGCAGCATTTAATTAACATGTTGGGCAGTTGACTCGCATTATCACTGCTAAGTGCTGAGTATAGTTTGAGTCCTGGCCTTTTGTGTGTGTCCCTTCATCAATTTAATCTAATCATCATCATGATTAGATGAAAGTGACATAAAAGAAACAACCTGTATTCTTTTCTTGCAGATCCCAGAACATAGATTTAAGTTATAACACCTAATATTTATAAGAAGCACTACCTGTGATGCTTATGGCATTACTGTATAAAAATCCACCATCATCATTTTAAGTCCATTTTATGCTCAGATAAGCTAATCAGGGCTGTACTTAGAGTTTAAAGTTCAATGCAAAGCTCTGTGTCTGCTACAGATTGATCCTGTAACCCCTTGATTACAACGTGGCAGTTTTACCACTAGGCTATCTAGGAGGCCCACGATCCAGAAAAAGCATCATAAGATTGAAGATGTGAATTTTTAACACTTTTTCTTGGACAATTTCAATCTACCATACACTCACAAATAGATGCTACTTGCATCAAAATAAAAGTCAGCACAGTATTATTAATATTCATTTCTTATTTTTCGTATTTTACAGGCTGTCAGAACTAGAGAATAAGGTGGTTGCTCAATGTGTGCAACTGCATGGAGGAATGGGCTACATGTGGGAGACTCCTATTGCCAGGGCTTATGTTGATGCTCGAGTCCAGACAATCTATGCTGGAAGTAATGAAATAATGAAGGAGCTCATAGCAAGGACCATTGTGAATTGATGAAATTATTTTAAATCAATGAATCTACTTTCTTTTTACTATATATTGTTAATTGTTTGTTATTTCGTTTTGTATATCTAAGGGTATATTTGTAATTGGAGAATATGGCTGTGATCTGTTTTATATGTGTAAATCAGGTGGAATAAATTTATTTTTGTTACTATGATATTTTTTAGTATTGTTCTAAAATTTTCTGGGCGTTGTAAGTAATTCAAATGTGACATATGCAAATCTCATGTATTGCTGCATGGAAAGGGCAAAGAAACATGCATGAAAATGTGGTGGCGTTTAGCTTTAGTTTCAAGTAATATTTACATAGGAACAAATTTCAGATTTAACCCACAGAATCGTCTGAAAGATTTTATGGTGGTCCTTCATTGAACTGGGGTTTACACTGGTTGCAAGGGAGAGTAAACTTGGAAAGAAAAAAAATATTCACTTTGATACGTGGGCAAAATCAAAAATCATAACAAAGCATTAGTGCACCATTTACTGCAGCTTTCTTTATGATTGTTTGAGAAGTGAAAAAAACTAGGCAAAATTATTTAATACTTCTTGAACTTTTCTCAATATCTAAACCTCAAGCATTCCGGCCTCTGTCATGAAGAGACAGTTTTTATCTCATCTCAAAATAATAACTACATATAAAATTTTAGGGGATGTATAAGTTAAGTGTAAATAACAATCAAAGCTAACCTCTTCGAACCTGAGTAATGTTCATTAGTTGTGAATTTTGAAATTCTAATTTATTTTGGTTTTGAATGAGATGAGACTTTTTTTTGTTTACAGTCTCATCTCGACAAGTCTCAAAAGGGTCTGGTCTTGTCACAATTTGACAGTTCTCTTTCACCCAATTAAAAATAAGTGAAGAGAACAGCCGGATAACTCACAGTTGGGTCATGTGAAGACTTTTATTCCACATAAGCATTTATTCTTTTGTTGGAACATCTGAGCATCTATTGTGGCAATGAGAATCTGGTGTGTTTACTGCTCTTTAGGAGATTCATAGGATTTCAGATTGTGTAAAAGGAAAACTACTGAATGCCTCTTCTTCAATTCAATCTAATCATTAATCATCCCTACCATTGCAATTAACGTAAAGAAGCAGAAAAGCGATTTAAAATCAGAAAAATGCAATTACAATGTAAAGATAAACCAACACACTTACTGAAGAAAAAAATGTCATATTTAAATATGAAGTGATCACAAATGTGGTATTTTTTCCCACATTTTCATTGTGAATTGGCAGACATCTAATCTTGTAAAACCATGTTTAACATAATGTAAAAATTCTTTCCATTTTAGTCTACTACTTCTATGTATGTTAATCCACAATGATGTGAAGAATAGTGTACATTCTTGTGCTTGTAAACATTAATAAGTACCAGAGGAGCAGCTAGAATCTCTGACCACCCTCCCCTTCACAATCCCCCACTGCTGTTTGGAACAAATGTAATTCTAACTTCCAATTCACATGCAAAAAGCAACTCCAAAAAAAAAAAAAATTCAATTTGTTTGATCCTTTGTAACAAAAATCTTTTGTTTCTCACTAAAACAAAGAAATGCACAATCAACATTATTTCTTTGTTCTGTTTGGTAATTTATGGTTTATTACTGTGCAGTTTATGGGAGTACAGTTCCTACAGCATACAGACCAATGGAAGTTATAATATAAGTTATAATAGAACGATAGAACGATATATCAAAAATGATGCACATCTTTAAACCAGAACACCAAGATGAAGTATCATTTATAATTGGCATTAACTAATACTGAGAATATTTTTAGGGCCCCTGAATAGTAGCCAAATGGTTAACGGTCTTGCATTTGGTACAAGCAAACCAGGGTTTGATTCCAAGTGAGAGACTCCAAAATTTCAGTGTTGACCCAGCATCGTGAGGACAATTGGGGAACTCTTTGAAAAGAAGAAATAGTGAATTCTGGTCTCCAAAGCCAGAAGACAGTGATGATGGGACTTTGCACTGACATCATGTCATCCAATGAGAACCCACTTGGGTGGCCCCTGCCTTGAGAGGGCTCTTGCACCATGGAATTTAGTTTTTAGTTTTAGAAAATATTTTTATCCCTCTTAATGAAGGGAACTGTATGATATACCTCAAGTATCACTTCATCAAATGGTCCTGGGTACCTTGTATATCACTTCATCACAAATAAATCTTATGCAATATATGTTTTTAAGTGATAAGTATAAAAATTAAGGAAATTATCGCAGTACCAATATATTGAGCAAGATAACTTTTACATCTACTTCTTTATAAACTTATAATAATATTAATTTAAAAGTGTGCTTGCCGATACTTTCATAGGGGCTGAGACATTTCACTGAAATTACTCATTCCAAACTTTTTCTCTTTTTGTTCATCTGACACACACTACCTTGACACCTATTGGATTGTATGAATAAAATTGAGGATGCTCTTTACTAAATCATTTGGAGCATGTACTTAATTCAGTGGGGTTGTGCTCCAGTGAAGAGCATGTGCTCACATTCTGATGTGAATAAATGAGAACAAGTTCTCAGAAACTAAGCTGGCACTTATGTACAATGCATGTCGCTCACTTCTTGAGCTCTTATTCAGTTGTCGTCGAAGTACATGGTCATGAACACCTACTGAATTTTTATTAATACAACCTATTGTGTCGCCACAATTAAATATTGTATAACACCATTAAGCCTTGTTTCGATGATATGAAAAACTCAATATGCTGACCAAGGCAGAAATTTATTTTATTATAAAGCATAAACTAAACATAACGTTTAGTTGTGGTAATAGGGAATGTAGACCTATCAAAAGAAAAGGAAGCTTTTTTAAAACTAGGAAGAGGTTTCAAAGTTAAGAAAGAAATGTAGATTATGAAGAAGTTATGTATGACATTGAAGAAGCATTGCTTCATATAAAAGAGGAACCAGAAAGAGAAGATTAGAAGAACAGCAGCCATACTGAAGAAAGAAATGTAAAAACAAGGAAAAGTAGATAATTTGAGTCACAAAGAAAGGAAAGAGATGAAGAAAATCAAGACAAGAAGTGATGTGGTGATAGAGCAGGCAGATAAAGGAGGAGCAATTGTGGTGATGGAAAGAGAATGGTACGAGAGCAAGAGAACAGATATGAGGAAATTTGTGGAACAGAAGAAGAACAAACTATAAGAGAAAGGGCCATACAAGACTGTAGGAGGAGAGGATTCAAGAAGTGCATAAAGGAAACAGGAAGACTACCAAGTTTGAAAGGCTTTCCAAAGATACACAAAGAGGAGATAAAGCTGAGACCAGTAATGGACTGCAGAAACAATATTTTGGAACCCTTGGAAAATAAATTAAAGAAAGTTATTGAAGTGTTAGTAACTCAGCAAGAAAGTAGAGCAGTTAAGAACAATGAACAAGTGGAACTCATAAAAGGACTTAAGTTGAATGAGATGAAGACGACAATGTTTAGCTTAAACATGAAAAGTATGTTCCCGAGCATTAAGAGGGGATACATTTCGGACATTGTTAAAAAGAGAATGGGACAAGAAATTATAGGAGAATGGGATAGTGAAAGGGTAGTGAAGGCACTGGAAACCATTTGGAACAATGGTTACAGTATAATGGGGGATAAAATAATGTTAATGAGTGAAGGACTGAATATAGGTTCTAGCCTAAGCCCAGCATTGGCTGAATTGGTTATGAATGAATGGGAAAAGAAAGTAGTAGAAAAAGGAGGTGACAAAATGTTTCTGTTTTGCAGATATGTGGACAATTGTTTTGGCATATGGAAGGAAACGAAGAGGCACCTCGACATATTTGCCAAAGAAATTTAAGATGAAGAAAGAGGGATATTATTGAAACTCGAAATAGAAGAAGACAAGATAAGCTACCTAGATATATTGATGAAAAGGAAGCGAGGACAAGAATTGAAACCGCTTGGCATCAGAAGAAGTGTGCAGCAGGGGTATTCTGCTACAAAAGAAGTGATGTAAGTGAGGTGACAAAAATAAATTTTATAAAGAATATGGAGGACAGAATCAAGAAAATATGCACGAAAGAATGTGAAAAAGAAAGCAAAATAAATAGCCTATGGAAACAGCTGGAAAAGAATGGCTATGAGAAGGAGGATAGACTGGACATAAACAGAAGAAGGAAGAAAAGTGGCAGGGAAGAAGAGGAAGAGAAAGAAAAAGAGAGGAGGTTTGGAATAGAGTATGGGGAAGACCACAGAAAAGATATGCAAAGTGCTTAGGAAAGCGGGCATTAAAACTTACAGGAGGGGAGGGAGAAGCATCTTAAGAATAGCGAAGAATGCAAACAAGAAAAAGGAAAACAGAGAAGAGGAAGAGAAAGGGATTATGTATGAAGTGAAATGTAAAGAATGTCAGAGTGTGTACATAGGAGAAACGAAAAAGAGGCTGAAAGACAGGTTGAAACTAATAGGGATGGTGTATGACTTAAGAGAGAGAGAAATGCGATATTTAAACACAGGAGAGAAACAGGACATGACATAGAGTGGGATGAGGCTAAGCAGATAGGAGGCAAGGGAGAAGAGAAAACTATTGAGAAAATGGAAGGAGGCCAAGGAAATAGAGAAGAAAGGTGAAGAAGACACAATAAACTGGAATAGGGAACTGAAGATAAACAAAGAATGGAAGAAGGTGTTAGAAAGAGTGGAAAAGGCAAGAGAGAAAGAGGAGAGAAGAATGAAGGAAAAGAGCATGAGATAAAGAGTACAACCACATTCCATATGGAAGAAAATGATTAACCTTTCAGGTGAAAGTACAGTTGACAAGGGAAAATCACCTGCTAGAATGTTCCAGAACAACTTTCTAATAGTCTGTATCTACTCTATGTGATCAGAAGTATCCGGACACCCACCTGAAAATAAAGTACAAGTTTGGGCAACCATCCATCGGGAACACTGGCATTCAATACAGTGTTGGCCCACCCTTAGCCTTGATGACAGCGTTCACTCTCACAGGCATACTTTCAATCAGGTGCCGGAAGGTTTCCTGAGGAATGGCAGCCCATTCCTCGCAGAGCGCCAAAATGAGAAGAGGTATTGATGTGGATCGGTGTGGTCTAGCACGAAGTTGGCATTCCAAATCATCGCAGAGATGTTCTATGGGTTTCAAATCAGGACTCTGCGCAGGTCAGTCCATTAGTGGGACGTTGTTGTCGTCAAACCGCAACAAGGGGGCCAAGCCCCCTCCAGGAGAAACATGACCACACTGTAACCCCGCCACCTCCGAATTTCACTGTCGGCACTATACAGGCTGGTAGATGTCGTTCACCAGGCATTCGCCACATTGTGTACTGTGATTCATCACTCCACACAATTGTTTTCCACTGTTCTATGGTCCAGTTTCGATGCTCCTTGCACCACACGAGGCGGCGTTTGCCATTTTTCTGTGTGATGTTTGACTTATGGGCAGCTGCTCGGCCATGGAAACCAAGTTGCCGCACCTTGCGCCAAACAGTAATGGTGCTTGGAGTAGATCCTGTTGCAGTTCAGAATTTCTGTGTGATGGTGGCGATGGATGATTGACGATAATGCTGTACGACCATCTTCAACACTCGATGGTCTCTGGAGGTCAACATGGGAGGTTGGCCTGCACGCTTTTAGGTTGTACACATTCCTTCACTATAACATTGGAAACAGTGGACAGAGGGATGTTTAGAGAGTGGAAATCTCACACACAGACTTCCTACACAAGTGGCACCCAAACAACTGACCACGTTGAAAGTCTGTGAGTTCCTCAGACTATCCCATACTGCTGTCTGCAGACTACTGAGTTCGCTGACTATGTGTTCGATGCGGTAGATGGCTGTACTGTGTCGCCCACTATGATAAACAGACGTTTCGCGGTGTGTCCGGATACTTTTGATCACATAGAGTATATCATCCTGTTTTGTACCTTGTTACATTTGTACTTGGTGCAGAGTCTGAAGAAGACCTTGCTAGAAGGTTGAAACGTTACGTTTAGTTTATGTTTTATAATAAAATAAATTTCTGCCTTGGTCAGCATATTGAGTTTTTCTTAAATATTGTAATATAATTAAGCCTTGTTTCCATATTAAAAAACACTAAGTTTCTGACCAAGGCAGTTTATTAAGATGTAAAAACACTTAACACATAACGTTTCAACTCTGTATCAGGGTCTTCCTCAGAGGAAGAACTAAACTAAAATGATCCTGCCAAGGAAGTAAACGTTATTTACCACTATACACTATTTATATTATATATTAGTAGGATTTTGAAGCCCTCCCCCACCACAAAGTAACTTATGTATCTATCAGTGGCGTGGCATAACTTTTTCAAAGGTGTTACCGGCTATCAGTATGACAATTATTCTGCTAGACGTTATCATCTACACCCCCTCCCCCCCAAAAAAGAACATGCCTTTGACCTAGATTTTTCTTCATTTTGTTCTCTTTTTTTCATCAACTCAGTTATTTTGCCACAAACACTCCTAGCAAGAAATACCACTCATGAGGCAATTACTACGAAAACCCAATAAATAGTGGTCGAGCCTTGTCAATTCTTCATTTGTTTCTTTGCAAATGAGGTAGAGAGAGGGAGAAGAAGAACGAGACATTTCTCGGGCCAGTTTGATGTTTGTGCGGTGAGCAGAAGCCAGAATTGCACTCCTCCAGCCAGTCAAATTGTGGAAGTGAACTTCAGCTGTACGAACTACTGTTGCCAACTTAGTATTTTGGAGCAAGGTTTGTCCAAATGACGAATCACACCAAGGAACTATATTTTCGTCTAGTACCTAACCAGCCTTGGCTTTGCAGTCTAGCTCTAGTTGCTTCAGAGAAATAGTATCCCCATACCAGCAGGTCTGACCGGTAACTGGGCCCCTGAAAAGGCATGTGAATAGCCCCGTAGGGCATTGTCCCAAAGCCATCCCTCGCTCTTCTCTTGCTTTGGCATCCACTCCCCATGTCGCCTCTTCAGGGTAGCGGAACGGCATTCCTCTTTGCTTCTGTCGGCTGCAGAAAAATGTCCTCTGCAATATCTACTCGACTGCAACACTATTGGTTAACGTATTTAACAATGTTTTTGTTATTTTATCGAAACAACTTTTTAATTCTTTACATTTTGCTGTTACCTGCGGTAACACTGGTTACATGCCTCTGGTATCTATGGTACAATAACAGATACTTTTGGGTTGTAATAATTCCATTGAAAGCCAGTGGTATTGTTACAACCCAGAAGTGTCTGTGACTACCCCCCTTATTACCACAGACATTGCTGCATGATATATTACTGGGAAGCAACCCTATAGCCTGTCTAGTACTAGGGCCACTATTTATATTTTGAGCCTTGGCAACACTGATTGAAGTTATGCGCGATTTGACGTTTGCACGGAATCGTCTGGCATTATTGACCATAACGTACTTCAAATGTTTTGTCAATAGCTTGATTTGTGTTGTTTATGTTGCCTTGGAGATTGCGCGACAACAATGAAATGGAATTAACTCGTGAACATTTTCGTGCGATGATTTTTTACGATTTTCGACGTGGATTATCAAGACAAGAGTGCATCGATCAACTTACTTCCACATTTGGCGATCAAGCCCCATCCTTTGCCACTGTGAAACGCTGGTATAACGAATTTAATCATGGCCGCCATTCGCTCACCGACGAGATTCGCGAAGGTCGTCAAAATCAGTTGTTGTTCAAGAAAACATTGATGCTGTGCTAAACCTAATACTGCAAGATCGTCATGTGACATACTGTGAGATTGAGGCAACCATAGGCATTAGTTCCACCAGCATATATTAAATATTAGATGATCATTTAGCTGTGAGAAAGGTATGTTCTCGTTGGATCCCACACAATTTGACAAATACTCAAAAAGACGCTTGCGTCAATTGGTGCAAACAAATGCTCAATAAATACAATCGTGGTGCTTCAAAAAACGTATATAAGATTGTAACAGGTGACGAATCATGGATATATGCATATGAGCCGGAACGTAAACAGCAGTCGACTGTATGGGTGTTTCAAGATGAACCCAATCCAACAAAAGTTGTTCGCGCTCGAAGCACATCGAAACCAATGGTCGCCTGTTTTTTTCGGGAAAACTGGTCATGTGGCAACTGTGCCTTTAGAGGAACGTAGAACGGTCAACTCTGAATGGTACACAACAATTTGTTTGCCAGAGGTCTTCGGTCAAATACGGAAAACAAACAAACGCCGTCGGATCATTCATCAAGACACACATCTCGTCTAACAACCGACTTTATGAACAGTCAAAAAATCGAATTGATCTGTCATCCGCCGTACAGTCCTAATTTGGCACCCAATGACTTCTTCTTGTTCCCGAATGTCAAGAATAAATTGCGTGTACAACGATTTTCGTCGGCGGAAGACGCCGTTGATGCGTTCAAAAACCATATTATGGAGGTGTCTCAAGAAGATTGGAAAAACTGCTTTGACAAATGGTTCGAACGAATGCAAAAGTGTATTGACCATAAAGGAGAATACTTCGAAAAACAGTAAAGCAGTTTTCAATGCCAAATTCCTGTTTTTTCATTGTTAGGCTCAAAATATAAATAGTGACCTCGTCGTGAAACTATTTGTTGCACCAATTGAGTCATATAATAGAACTAACTCCTATTGTTGACTAAGTTCATAGTATACTGGCAGTAAACAACAAAAGCTAAAATCGTGACACGGTTGTCCCAGCAAGGTTTAACCACACTAAATATACTTATTATTCCCCACAGTAATTAATTTCATGTATTCACAATTACACACATATGTAACGTATGTTTCGTAAATATAATTTTTCCATATCTGTTGAATATCTAACATTACACAACATTTTAAGAACGAATAGAGAACGATGCCACTCCTCATTACGGGGGCGGCTGCTACAGTCCTGGATTTGGCTTACACAAGTACATGCTGTGCACACGCAGTCCCTAGTGGTCCATAGCCCAAAGGAAAACTATCTGGGCAGCGTAAACCTATGGTGAGCAGTTGAGTGTTTTACACGGCAGGGTGGGACATTACAATATATATATATATACACACTTATATCCCTGCAAGAGTGGAATTCAGTTAAACAGCAGATTTTATGAAGTTTAGAAACTAGAATTACTCTTTTCGACAATTTAAAAAATGAATGTGAGAATGTTCCAGTGAATTGTTATTGAAATTGTATGGGACATTTTTTGATTCTTTCTTTTTGAAAACTAAGCTGGCTGCTATTTATTCATTATAACAGTTTACGAAACTTCCAGTCTCAGATGTTAACAAATATTTAATCTCAATAAACCTGTGTAAAGCTCTTCAAGAAATCATTTCAATTTGATTTTAACGATCCTCCAACCAGCGCATCGGTTGAAATGATATTCTCTGCCTTAAGGGAGAAAAATCATAGCTCGGATTAAAACTAACTTTGTAATGAAAGAATAGGAGAGAGATAGATAAACAAATGTTTATTTTTAAATATATTTAGTAAGAAACTCTAAATCAAGCTACAAGGGTCGTTTAAGGTTGACCGGGACTTTTATTTCTGCAGAGAAAATAGGTAGCAGAAGAAACACCAAACTATGTCAGTTTTTCAAAGTATTCTCCGTGCACGCCGAGGCACCGTTGCCATCGTTCTGGCAGCTCCCGAATTCCTTTGGCGTAGAAAGAACTTGGTTGTTGTCGTAGCCACTGGAGGACATCGCTCCGCAGTGCTTCGTCTGTCGTGAATTTCTTCCCTCCCAGATGGTCTTTAAGGGGTGCAAACAAATGATAATCACTGGGGGCTAAATCCGGACTGTAGGGGGGATGAGGCAGAACTTCCCAGCGCATGTCGGCCAGAGTTGTTGTTGTCACATTGGCCGTGTGAGGGCGGGCATTGTCATGGAGAAGAATGACATTTCCAGACAACATCCCAGGTCTTTTCTTGCGAATGGTCTTTCGTACATCACCACTCTACAATGTGGAGTAATACTGGGCATTAATCGTGCTCCCTTTGTCCAGAAAATCCACATGGATAACGCCCTTCATGTCCCAGAAGACACTTGCCATGAACTTTCCAGCGGACGGCTGCGTTTTGCTTTTCTTGGGGGGCGGGAAACCTTTATGCCGCCACTCCATGCTGCATCTTTTGGTCTCTGGGGTTGAATTGTGCAACCATGTTTCATCACACGTGATGATGGATTGCAACAATTCATCACCTTCTGCTCGAAACCGATTCAGAAGCTGTTCACAGACCGTCCTGCGTGTCCACTTCTGATCGAATGTCAGCTGGCGGGGAACCCAACTTGCACAGATTTTGCGGAAGCGTAAGTGGTCGTGAATGATTGTCTCAACACTCCCGACACTGATATTCACCTCGGCAGCAATATCCCGCACTGTTACTCGCCGGTTCTCAAGAATCATTTGCTCAACACGTGCGATATTCACTGGTGTGACTGCAGTCGGGGGAATGTGTCCATGCGCTTCATTTGTCACCAGCTCCCGTCCTTCGCGACACTGCTCACACCATTCGTACACTCTTGTCCGCGACATCGTTTGTTCACCATACTGTGCTTGCAATCGTCTGAAAATCTCAGCTGGTTTCACTTTCTCCTTCACGAGAAATTTGATTACACACCGCTGCTCCACAGTCACAGACACACTGTTTGCCGCCATGTTCGCTGCAACTGCTGCGCATGCGCGAAATACGTCATGCCCGGCGCTAGTTACTTGCGAAGGAATACATTACGTCACCCTCACGTTTCATCATGATCCGGCTATTCATCGATTTTTCACGTACGAAAATTCCGGTCAACCTTGAACGACCCTTGTATTTTCATTTGCTTAGTATTGCTTTTATCTAACGTAGCATATGTTTGTTGCTAGGTTAGCCATGGTAGAAATATAAAGAATACAGTCGGCATTTGATTTCAAGGAAACAAAATCGCTGTTCATCATACTAGGCTTACATCACTGGCGTATACAGGGGGAACTGATGGGGTACAGCACCTCCAAAATTTTGAGAAAATCAAAATTTTCAAATGAAAGTAGTTAAGATCTCGGGAGAAAAACACAGTGATGAATGCGAACCTTCTCTTAAAATGACCCCCGATCCGATACATTTTTGGTTTTTGAACAATCTCTAAATCGAAGGTCAAAAATTATAATTAAGATTTTTTTTATTGCGTATCCTGCCCTACCCCTAGAATCTAGAACGTAGTTATCCACTTTTACAATTTTAGCCGCCTCCGGAAAGAAATAGTGCGTACGTTTTAGCTCACCCGAATAGCCTACGTGGGAAAGTCTCAGAATTATTTGCAGAAAAAAGAGAATCACACTCACAAAGACAAAGAATGAGAGCGAAATAGAGAGAGAGAAGAAGAGATGTACAGAAACTGAGGAATAATGTAAGAGAAACAGACAAGGAATGAAAGATATGCAAAGCAAGGAGGAGGGGAGTTCTGGCCCCCCATGAAGGACTTACTAAGCAAATAAATTAAACTATGAAATAATAAATTAACTACAACTGAATAATGAAAATATACTTGTTCTTTAATCGAGGGTTATTTATTTCTACCAGACTTATTGGAAGGCAAGGATTACATTGGGATCATACGACTTTGAATGACAGTACCAAAGAAGATTTTT